>NC_082684.1:78968285-79268285 GCF_949987515.2 Delphinus delphis | reverse complement strand
GCCCATTTTTTGGTTGCGTGCTTGTTTCTTTTATGTTGAGCTGCATGAGCTGTTTAAATTTTGGAGATTAACCCCTGTCGGTTGCATCATTTGCAAACATTTTCTCCCATTCTGTGGGTTGTCTTTTCATTTTGTTTATGGTTTCCTTTGCTGTGCAAAAGCTTTTGAGTTTAATTAGGTCCCATTTGTTTATTTGTGTTTTTATTTTTATTACTCTAGGAGATGAATCAAAAAAAGATATTGCTGAGATTTATGTCAGAGTGTTCTGCCTATGTTTTCCTCTAAGAGTTTATAGTATCCAGTCTTACATTTAGGTCTTTAACCCATTTTGAGTTTATTTTTGTGTATGGTGTTAGAGAATGTTCTAGTTTCATTCTTTTTCATGTAGCTGTCCAGTTTTCCCAGCACCACTTATTGAAGAAACTGTCTTTCCTCCATTGTATATTCTTGCCTCCATTGTCATAAATTAATTGACCATAAGTGCATGGGTTTATTTGTGGACTTTCTATCCTGTTCCATTGATCTATAAATCTGTCTTTGGCCAGTACCATACTGTTTTGATGACTGTAGCTTTGTAGTGTAGTCTGAAGTCAGGGACCCCAATTCCTCCAGCTCCATTTTTCTTTCTCAGGATTGCTTTAGCTATTTGGGGTCTTCTGTCTTTCCCTATCAATTTGAAATTTTTTGTTCTAGTTCTGTGAAAAATGCCATTGGTAATTTGACAGGGATTGCACTAAATCTGTAGATTGCCTTGGGTTGTATAGTCATTTTGACAGTATTGATTCTTCCAATCCAAGAACATGGTACATTTTTCCATCTGTTTGTGTCATCTTCGATTTCTTTCATCAGCATCTTATAGTTTTCAGACTACAGGTCTTTTGCCTCCTTAGGTAGGTTTATTCCTAAGTATTTTATTCTTTTTGATGTGATGGCAAATGGGATTGTTTCTTTAATTTCTCTTTCTGATCTTTTGTTGTTAGTGAATATTTTTTCTTATTTTTTATTTTGGTAAAATAAAATTTACCATTTTACCATTTTTAAATGTACAGTTCAGTGGCATTAAGTGCTTTCCTATTGCTGGGCGATCATCACCCTATCCATCTTCAAAACGTTTTCATCAACCCAAACTGAAATTCTGATTTCATTAAACAATAATTCCCCATTCCTCCCTCCCTCCAGCTCCCTGGTAACCACTACCCTACCTTCTGTCTCTCTGAATTTAACCATTCTAGGTACCTCTTATAAGTGAAATTATACAATTTCTCTCCTTTATGTGTGTGGCTTATTTCACTTAGCATAATATCTTCAAGTTTCATCCATACCGTAGCATGTATCAGAATTTCATTCCTTTTCAAGGCTAAATAATATTTAATTGTATGTATATATCACATTCTGTTTATTCATTCATCCACTGATGAATATTTGAGTTGTTTTCACCTTTGGTTATTATGCATAATGCTGCAATGAACATTGGTGTACAAATAGCTGTTTGAGTCTCTGCTTTCCATTCTTTAGTGTGTATACCCAGAAGTGGAATTGCTGGATCAATGGTAATTGTATGTTTAATTTTTTGAGGAACCTCCATGCTTCAACAGAAATATTTTAATAGAACTAATGAAGTTAGTATAATGGTAGCTAAGCTTAAATTTAAACAATAATTATCCCCACTACTGATTTTAGTAAACTAATTAAAACAAAAATCACATCCACCCTTTAATAGCCCTTATTTGCTGGTGCAAACATCTTGCACACATTCCACTGTTTCTAGACCAGATGTCTATAGCCGTATGTGTTTTTCTCTGTCTCTCTCTGGAAGCTGTCCATTGATTTTTCTTGGTGATTCATGGCCTCTGATTCTAATTAACTCTATTTTGATGGCAGAAACCCAAAAGTTGGAAAATTATCTACTGTGAAACTTGCTCATCAGAATTTAGGTTCACATTTTCTTTTGCATGTAATTTTTACTTATTTCCTCATACAAGTCAGAAATAAATGACAGTTATGATCGTGGTCTGTTAACTTTTGAGAGTTTATTTTGCAATGTTTTCTGTCCACATTTTTAAGGAAATAAATTACTTAAATGGTTAGGGATCTTTTCTCCTTCTTTGATTATAGCATTGTCAGTTGTATTTGGGTTGGCCAAAAAGTTTGTTCGGGTTTTTCATGATGTTACAGAAAAACCCGAACAAATTTTTTGGCCAACCCAATATTTTCAGTTGGTTTCCTGAGTGTTTTAATGTAACAATACACATATTACCCATCATAAAGGCTTTTCAGAATCCTTTCAGATCAAAAGCCCAGCTCAAGTATTCAATATCCATTAAAGTTAATACATTTGCAAAAAATAGTTTTTGACCTCAAAGTTTGTATAGGAATCAAATGTCAGACAGGCTGTTTTGTGTCTCTCATTAATAGCAATACTGTGGTTTGTTTTAATACAATAATTTCAGTGATGAAATATACAGGAAAAGCAAGGAATTAAAATAAATTTTAGTGAAACTTTTTCCCTAACCTATTTTAGTTATGCATTACACTGCAGCCCAGTAATGAACCAGATTTCTGGGATAATATTTACTTCACCCTGGAAATATGTGTAGCATTACATGTTGTGATAGTATAATCAAATTAGATGTAATATTCTTATTCTGGGGCTGTGATAGTATATTACTCCAAATTTGAAATCTGCTTAATTTTCTTTGCTTTAGAGCCTTAAATCAACTCAGATCTATAAGTGTGTAGCTCCGTTTATTCTGAACAAAATATAATTTCCTCTTTAGGGAGAGAGTGTCTTTAAAAGGCTCATTAATAAAATCCTAATGAGGTATCTCGGACTTAGGAGAATACTCATGTCATTTTTATGAGTTAAGTACAAAAAGTTATAAAATATACAGACAAGATTTCCTATCAAATACTCAATAGCAAAATGTTCCTGACAAAGTCAGAACATTCTAAAATAGTTGAAAACTTTTCTAATGCCTTTGAAAACACCAAAGCAATTATGCTGATACTTTATGAACCAAAAGACTTATTTTCTCATTGTGACTTGAGTTCAGCTGACACACCTTTAGAAAGAGAAAGTGGCACTCCTCATTGGATTTGTAGTTCAGGTGGCCTTATGACTTTAAGGATATAAATGTTCTATTTCTAGAACCATGTAAATACACAAATAAAATACATGCCAATTTACAAAATGAAAGGACTAGTTGAAGAAATGTAAATATAAGAACATTAATAGGGATCCAAGGCTGAAACTAATATATATATATATATATATATATATATCAGAATATGGATAAATAATCATTGTAATAAGAACAGAACTTGAACCCAACAACAATAAAATTTTACCTAAGGCTATTTGTTGGCATAAAATTGAGGATCACTGATAATAGGAAGCATAAGAAAGGCATAGAAATTTTGGAGGCTGTTAAAATCCTCAAAGGTCAAAATGCTTTTTTTTAATTTAACAACAAATCCATTCTCCAACTAGGCTCACACATGGCCTTATGCCTGTTGCAGTTTCAAACTGGCAGCTTACAGTTTATTACTGGCATATGAAATACTGATAGAAATAATCACAGAATCATTGATTTGCAAATAACCTCAAGAAATTCTGTTCTGCCCCCCAAACAGGAAGACACCTAAACCATTTAAGACAAAATAGCAGCTCTCTAGTTTTAGAGGTCTTCAGGAGAGTTGCTGCAGTTCTTTCTGTTCAAAGGTGATTTAACACATTTACCTGTTTTGCTTTGTGTCCCCTGAGTTCACAACATAAGCTACAATTATGTCTAATTAAACCAGCTTAGAAAGTTTTGCTTTCTGCATTTTCTTTTTATTTGAGCCTCAAAACTGCTGAGCTGATTTTAATATTGGGAAAAAAAAAAAAAAGCCTTACTTACTCCTAGGCTGTAACCCTGCATGACGAATTCCAGCCCAGAGCAACATTTTATGATCCAGTGTCAAGTTCTTGAAAAATGAAAAATGAGAGGAAAGAAGAGGCTTAACTGTAACATGGATACATTTTGGACTGGATGTTAGCCATTTGAATAAGGTGTGTGTGTTTAATCATAAAAACTGTATTTTCCTTTTCTGGTTTGAGCATGCAAAACCTGTTATTTTCATAATCAGGGCCAAATGTATTTTGTACTCTGAAATTGAACCAGAACTCAAAAGGGGGATGAAAGAGCATTACCCATGCAAGCAATAGATTTGAGGCAAGTTTTAATTGAAAAGAAAAATCCCACCACCTATTCATTTTTAAAGCATGAGCTGCATTCAACACACAAATCCTTCATTATTCATATGTGGAAGTACGTGTTTAATGATTAAGTCTCTAAGGATTTATTTGATAGAATAATCTAAATTTCTTTTTTTAAAAAGAGGCAAATGAAATGTGGTTTTTAATTCTTTAAAGGACAAGTTACAAAGCATGTAAAAATATACCACAGGCTATTAGTTTTTAAAACTATATCTACAATTTGCCTATCCATTGGTTTGTTCATCTGGATATCAGTAACATACAGACTTGATCTAATAATGGCTAATTATGCAGTTGTTTATCAGCTCATTTGAAACAGTTTGAGATTCAGTCTAGCTCAGCAAATTACTGTGCTTAAGGCAGTTCCTATATTCTAGAAAATTATAATATCCCCAGAAGGCAAAGAATTAATAAAAATCCTCTTTTGTAAAAGATTATCATTGCAGAGCAAATGGAGCACATCTTTTCTATCCTACTGCATTTAATATTCTCATTTTTTCCCTGAAACTTTGATGGGGAGGCAATGAGAATATCTCTGTTTTATTAACTTATTAAGAGGCATATTTATAGAACTCATGCACTATATTGATTCCTAAAGTTGTGGCACTGCTAAGAGCCAATAATCACAGAAGAGCAGGATAATTCAATTTGTTATCCCAGAATGTTTCTGAAATTCGGTAGAGCCCAAATTTTCACCCAGTTCAGAAAGCCTGGGTATTTAACTTCTGTAAGCCTCAATTTATTCAACTGTAAAATAGAGGTAATAACAAAAGACAACCTCTGAATGTTGTTAGGAATAAATGAGACGGTGAATGCAATGCACATAATACAATGCCTACATATAGTAAATAATGTTAGTTTCGGTTATTATTATGGTTATGGTTAGTATTATCATTATCTCTTGTGGATCAGGAATCAAAGACCTATGCATTTAATTAGCCTATATATTTATATAATTATATATAATTAGCCTTATACTTTACAATATAAATATTTTCATATCAGCTGCAAGTTTAACATGAACTTTCTGCTCCAGCACTTTTTAACCCAGAACTGCTTCAACAAGCTAACATCAAACCAGCCAGAATAGGTGGGCTACTGCTATACAAGATAAATCTTGTACACCTAGGCTGTACTTTGGAATCATTCCAACTTCATAGTAGCTGGGCTTGACAACATAGTATTTTAAAAAGCACTTGATGCTGCCTCTATTGAACTGTGCCAAAGAGTTCTGAACTTTTTCTTCATGATTCAGATTTTGTTGTAGATTTTGCCACCTTCATTTCCTCCATATTGGATCATTACATCATATTTTAAGAAGAAAAAAAATCTTTAAAAACGATCCAGATGCCTTAGTTGGAACATATGAGACTATTGCTTTATAACGTTATTTGCACAGAATACCTGTACCACTTCATGTACTTTGTAAACCAGGACTACTTTTGGACTTCCTGGTAAAATTCAATGTGCTACCTTTAGTTTATAAATATGGTTGAAGCCTACATAGATATATACATATATATAATTTTTAAAAACAAACTACATCTTCATTTGTATATTTGAAGAACTAAGTTAATAAGTGTTCCCTAAAATCAAAAGTCAACCCTAAAGGTAAACTTTGGAACTGATGGTGACTCAATTTCCCAATTCCTGGCTTCTAGATAGCTCTGCTTCTCTTGGTTCAAGAAAACAACTCGTAATGCAGAGCATTTCAACCTGGTGGAAATGGACACACTATTGAGCTTTTTCTGCCCTCGTATGTGAAAAGCAGACTATCCAAGCATCAGGGACAAACTACAGAAGTTAGCTGCTCTTTACTTCATTCTATATCCAGTGTTAAACGTTTAAAATTTTAAAACATGCAAAGACTTTTTAAATGTTAAAACATGCAAGCAATTTTTCTTAAATTTAAAAACACCCAGGAATAGCCTCTTCTTTATTATTCCTCAAAATTTCCTAGGGAAAATGGAATCCAGTACAGGGGATACATATGAAGAAGAGAAAAATGAGACCACAAAAATTAAAAATCCATGTAGGGTGCACCCAATGTTCATTGCAGCACTATTTACAATAGCCAGGACATGGAAGCAACCTAAATGTCCATCAACAGAGGAATGGATAAAGATGTGGTACATATATACAATGGAACATTACTCAGCCATAAAAAAGAACAAAATAATGCCATTTGCAGCAACATGGATGGACCTAGAGATTGTCATACTGAGTGAAGTAAGTCAGACAGAGAAAGACAAATATCATATGATATCACTTACATGTGGAATCTAAAAAAATGGCACAAATGAACTTATTCATAAAACAGAAATAGAGTCACAGATGTAGAAAACAAACTTATGGTTACCTGGGGGGAAAGGGGGTGGGAGGGATAAATCTGGAGATTGGGATTGACATATACACACCACTACATATAAAATAGATAACTAATAAGGACCTACTGTATAGCACAGGGAACTCTACTCAAAACTCTGTAATGACCTATATGGGAAAAGAATCTAAAAAAGAGTGGGTATATGTATATGTATAACAGATTCACTTTGCTGTACACCTGCAACTAATACAGCATCGTAAATAAACTATACCCCAATAAAAATTTTTTTAAAAAACCTCAAAAAAAGAATACAACATTGTAAATCAATTATATGCCAATAGAAAATAAAATTAAATTAAAAAAAATTTAAGTGGATACACAACATTGTAAATCAACTATCCTCCAAAAAAAATTTTTTTAAGAAAAAAAATCCATGTAGGGTGCAGAAGCTAACAGCTGTAAAAAGTGAAAACTTGCTAGAAAGCAGTGACTCTGGAATGCATGTTTACTCTGTAGACTAATGAGACCTCAGCATTGTGGAGGAGAATGTTTTGAGCCCTTTCCATTACTAAAAACTGTTAAAATGGGTTATTGTGACTCTGCTTATTATAGAGGTGGTTTAGGGAAAAGCTAGCCTGGAGAGGGTAAGATGTCTTTCACCAGAGGTTTCCAGAATCCCAATCAAACCCATTGGCATGGGGCCATGAAAGTACCATCTTTTCATCACTACCAACACAGCTGTGGTTGTGCTGTTGTTATTGTTTAATCTCTCCATGTTCAGCCTGCTATAATCACCGTAACTCACCCTAATGTTACACGATTAGCACCCTCAGTTGTGGTGAAAATGAAACACCACTCACATAGCGTCTGTGACCTTTCACCCCTCACGGAATGGGTCAGCATTGCATTCACTGAGAGACAAAATGCAGAAACTCACACGGTGCTGCGTGCACTCTCTCAGGCTGGGGAATCAATGGAAATTTCACTTTTCAACTGTATGTGTTGATCCCTCAGCAGCCATACTATGAAAGTTCAATTCTTCCACTTAATTTATTCTCATCCTGTGATTTCAAAAGAATTTTGTAAAGTATTGCTGTAGTGCCTTAATGCAGAGGCAAAGTATCATTTTTAACAGGCAAAAGTTCATCAATTTCATTCACACCATAGTCTGTAAATTAACTGAATGTTGGACATATTAAGAGGTTTGGAGAATTTGATGTTTCTTGGTCTTACACTGAAGAGAGTACAGACGTACTCTCATTCAACTCTCAGTTGTTGAATGACAACAACTGGCAAGAATGTACAAGTAACTAACCGTCATCTTTTTCTAAAAGGAAGACATTTCCTTCCATGCTAGAGTCCTAAGTTTTGTGGAACATTGATAGTAAATACTACAGAAATCTGTTATTAATTTACAGACCTTTTAGATCATAGCAGCAATTAGAACTAGAAAATTATTTCCTGACAACTAATATGGCAGGGTGAAAGTGGTAAATTTTTAAATATATGAAAGATTAGGCATTTATAGAATGTTTCTATTTATCACACCTATACTTTTAACCAGATTGACAATATGTGGCATGATGAGTTTAATTTTCTACAGCACAGTACAGACTCTCTGCATTTTTTCTAATTACCATTTCCTACATGTCAGCTCAAATAGGAATAGACTCACTTGGTTCAGCTCAATTTCCACAGCCTGACAGGCATTGATATCAAAATTAATTCCAAAATGAAACTCATAAAAGAAAATCCTATTTGACAAAAGAACTACTGGGCTTGGATCACAGTTGCACTTGCATTGTGAAGTCCCATTTTTATTTTTATTGTATATAAAATAATGCCAAAGGAGAGACTGAACACCCAGAGAGAGTTCATTTGGGGCATCCTGATAGTATCTGCCATACACAAGTAAAGCAGAAGCCATTTTTATGACATCTTGAGAACCTGAAGATTGAATTACAGTTTTAGTAATCATCAGTTCCCCTTCTCCAGTGTCACTTTTTGGTAATATATTGCATAGAAAAGATTTATGGTTCCAGTTTTATAAGCTTGCAATAAAAATATAACAACTGTTGTATTAAATTATTTAAGTTGTAAACCATGTGAAAAAGGAGAAAAAGTTTTATTGACATAGAGGCTGAAAAACTGATTATAATGGAGAGAAAAATGTATTGTGCTGATTATTCCCAAGATTTTCCCTAGTTTAGCATATTGTACATCTTCAAGATATCTTTCAAATCAAGGTCTGGGTATATAGGGGTGTTTTTCATTTGTTGCTTATTTAGAACTGGCCATGGTGAAAGACAAACAACACCTATATAGTTCCAGGTACCAATTTATTTTAGCAGAGTTGTGAGTGCAAATAAAGTAAGGAAAAAAAAGATAATATAGAGAGACTTAAGGTTAAGTAAAAGATGCTAACTGAAAGAAATCTAAATATGAAATGACTACATTTCTCCAGAGCAATATAGACCCAAGAGATTGTCATGTCTTTCCAGAATTTTTTTTTTAATTTTATATTGATTTTACAGTCACTCAGTACTACTACTTTCTAGCATACTATACTATTCTGCTGCTGTGTACAAAAGGTACTAGGCTAAGGTGTTTTCTCTTCTCCAATGTTCCTCCATTCCTCTAATAGGTCTTCCCTTCTAGTGCCAGACTTCTTCCAGAGCTTTCTGTCCATAAGGTGCCTCCTTTCCCTTGAATTTCGAGGCCCCATCTAGGAATCTTGGAGCATTCTCTGGCTTGGTCAGAATGTTGGCATTCCATACTTTTGCACTCCCACACTCCATTCTCTCTCTGCCTCCACGATTGCTGGATATTGAAACAGCTCAAATCAGCCACCCACACCCATACCTACCCTCCCTCTCACACACACAGACACAAACAGATACCTCTTGGCCACCTGGAAGATAAAAGGGATCCCCTTGACTAAATAATCATATTTATTTCTCTAAAGGAAATTAGAATAAGGAAGTCTCGTACTTCCACCTGGTAAATCAAATCATACAGAGGATGCACGGTAACGATGGGTTAATAGATCCTTTAGTCTTGTCCACAACAATAATTCTGGCCCTCTTACCTGCTACTACAGATGTTTTCTCTCTCATCTAGACTCAACAATAACAAACTGGCCATAGTCTCACTTTGATGGTGATGGTAATCATAGGGTAATTTCTATGTGCCAGACCCTATACATTAACTTATTTAATCTGCACAACATCCCTATGAAATAAGTATTATTCTGATTCTACAGACATTTAAGTCTTGCTCAAAATCACATAGCTAAAAAGTGTCAGAATTGCAATTCAACTTAAGCACATGGCATACACATGCTTACCAACTATACTATATTAATGTGGAATGATTCAATGTCTAAGGCATCATCACCAAAAGGAAAGAGTAGGGTTAAAAAGAAGTGTGGGGCTTCCCTGGTGGCACAGTGGTTAAGAATCCGCCTGCCAATGCAGGGGACACGGGTTCGAGCCCTGGTCCGGGAAGATCCCACATGCCACAGAACGACTAAGCCCGTGCACCACAACTGGTGAAGCCCACACACCTAGAGCCCATGCTCGGCAACAAGACCGCAATGAGAAGCCCACACACCGCAACAAACAGGAGCCCCCGCTCGCCACAACTAAAGAAAGCCCATGCACAGCAACGAAGACCCAACGCAGCCAATAAATAAATTAATTAATTAAAAAAGAAAAGTGTGGAAGACCCAGTGTTTCTCTCTGGTTTCTCCTATTCACTCCCTTGTCATACATTTGTTGAGTACAGGTAATGTGCCAGTCTATCCTTGATCTGAGGATATAAAGATGAATAACATATAGTTACTGTCCTCATTATCCATTGAGAAGGAAAACCAGGTAAACAGTTGTAGTTCAGTTTGATGTTGTAATTGAAATGTATATAAGGTATTATGGGAGGACTGGGAAGAAAATAAAGCCCAAGGAATGCAATGCTTTTACTGAACTTATTGACAGCCTATCTCCAGGAGAACAGTAGACTCTCTAAGGGAGAATCCAGAAGAGTTCCATCCTCAATTGAGAAGTTTTATGAAAGTAACTGTCTGCTTCCCCTTCCCTACACTAGGAAGGAAAAACACTTAACTAGGTCAACTCCATTCATTTCCTTGAAATCAGAGGATCTTCCTTCTTCCTTCCACACCTACAGCTCTATGAGCCAGGAGGACTCAGATCAATTTGGAGCAATTTTTGTCAGCAATCTGGAATTGGCTACCTCCCTGACATCTAGAATCCCTGAAGGTACATTGCTTGGTTTAATTAGAACCTCCTACATCTTCACTTCCAGTTCCACAGCAATGAGACTTGAAGTTAAGTAGCCATAGACACATGGATAACTGGTAATTCCCTTGACCCCCTCCAACACATGATCTCTATTATTGAGACATTCTACCAAGCTGGCTTCATTGTATATACATGACCCAGGGGTAGAGAACCATGCTGTTTCCTCCACAACATCCAAAGGTTACCACGAGCTCCCTCTGAGAATACTTCAGAAAGCACTAGATACTTCCTATTCTTTATATTATTAAAAACCATGAACTTGAATTCACAGTACAGCAGTCAGTATAGGTACCAGTCACTATGTTTAGCTTCCTCGATGTATAGTGTCATAGGAAAGCCAGAAATTGAAAATACCTTAGTAAGGAAAAGCAACAAAACTTCATAAATAATCCAGGATAGCTAAAATCTCTTTTCTTTTGTCCTGAGTAACCAGGGTTCTTTCTTTCTCTTCTAAATAAGAATGGCTAATATCTTTGTAATAAAACTCTATTAAGTTTTCAACCAAGCCAGGAAAGAAACAGGGTGTTTGGCCCCTGGCAACAAAATCTATGGTACTACCGCTAGAAAGATCTAGAAAACAAGGTTACCTAACTCACCTTGAATAAAGAAGGCTATTAGGAGCTTCAGCCACATTGAGGTCTGAAGGAAAGAGCACCTTCAGATCTTTGGCCTAGTGTGATGAGCTCAAGTAGCCAAAGATCAGGGCCTATGCACTACCCAGCAGATCACTATGGATGCCCAGGTTGAGATTAAAAGCCTCCTAACGACTGAGCGAGTGAAGGATAATCATCTAAACCAAGAACTGCTAGGAACAATATTTCTTCAGAGAAGCCATCTGTCTGGAGGACCTGGACCTGGAGTTTTTACTTAATGAGAAAAGATAAGAACATTATAACCTGCACTTTATTTATTTTAATAAATTTACTTACTTGTTTTTTGTATTTTGGGCTGTGTTGGGTCTTCGTTGCAGTGTGCGGGCTTCTCATTGCGGTGGCTTCTCTTGTTGCGGAGCACGGGCTCTAGGTCCGTGGGCTTCACTAGTTGTGGCATACAGGCGCATTAGTTGTGGCTCGCAGGCTCTAGAGCGCAGGCTCAGTAGTTGTGGCGCACGGGCTTAGTTGCTCCATGGCATGTGGGAATCTTCCCAGACCAGGGCTCGAACCCGTGTCCCCTGCATTGGCAGACAGATTCTTAACCACTGCGCCACCAGGGAAGCCCCTAACCTGCACTTTAGAAAAGACCTGAAAAGCAAACAAAGGAAGGAAATTCACACATACAATCTTTAGAAAAGAAACATTTCTCCAAAGGAAAGAATATATAATAGTTTGAGGCAACCAATCAGGGATCAGCTGGTTTCATTTGCAGGAAAATGTCATACAGAGATAAATATTCAATAACTGGATACAGCAGGCCTTGAAGATAGCAACCATTGTTGTTTACCATAGGAGACTATAAATATTAACATATCTATGAATAATAACTAGCACTGCTGATAATGCAATAATTTTTCACCTTACATATACCCTCAGAGAAGCATGATAGTGTCTTTGAATGTAAGAGACAATTAGTCTATGTGAAGGACTTAGTTCAAAGTACTGGTTTGTTTTACACCAACTGTCAAACAGGCCTCTCAAAACTCCTCTAAGTATTAGAAACAGTGACCTGGGGGTGAAAGGCTTGTAGCCCAGGAACTGATCCCTTGAGCCACCCAGATATCAATCCCTGACGATTTTGATTAATCCATGCTGACTAACCAGATTTGAATCAATAGAAATTATCTGTAACAAGAAACTAATTGTGTATTTAGTAAGTTCAGTGAAATTTTTGGTGGCTTTAAATTTATATGGAAAAGACCCTACTGACTTTTGAAATCAAAATTCATACCACCTTAAGGCAATATTGCCTTGGGTTATAATAACTTACGGTGTTCTACTTTCTCTCTTGAGTAATGTATGGTCTGAAGGCATCGAATCTGTTTACTCATAAACTATGAAAATTCTTTCATTGTTGTTTATGGAGACTTTAGATCTATTCACATAATGTAAAAAAGCTCATAACATGTACCTCTGTACCACTTTCATACACCATCCCTGTTTAAATGAAGCAGCAAATCACAGCCAATTTCAAGCAACGTTACAATCTCAGCTCAAATTATGCAGTGGCTTAGAATAGTAAAAAGATGTCCCTAAAGTTGCATCATCTTTAGGAGACAGGAGACCTCAGGTGTTGGAGAGCTGCTGAGAGGCAAAGTGGATGAACCAATGAACCAGTGCTGAATTTATATTGTACTTTTCACACAGGAAGATTATCTAGGCCTCCAGTACACCTACACGTGAATGCACGTGTGACATCTAACTCTTTTCACTTCATTTCCTTATGGACCATTTTTCTGGAAAAGAAGATGGAAAATTTCAGCCAGCCACAAATGGACTGAGACCCACCAATCTCATTTCACATTGAGCAGGTGTCCCAGACAGGGTTTGAAACCAAGCTACAAAGGTGAAAAAAAAAAAAAAAGAAAATACTATTAGAGCTAAACAGATGGCCCTTCGTAGGAGCTATGGTACCAACTTAAGCTGGGTTTGTCTTAGTATCTAGAGTAAAGCCTTGCCTCATAGTTCTTTGCAATTCAATATTATTAAAATCCTCTTTTTAGCACAAACTGCTAACATATCTAATAGAAGGACCTTACTAATCATTTCTCTCTCGAGGAGGAAAAAAGTCTAAAGGCCAGAGCTTGAGGTCACAGGTCTGTGAGGGAAGGCAGCAAGGTCTGTACTTTATCAAATGCAGGAACCACAAGAAGCCTTCACCTCTTAACCAGGGTGCTCTTTTTGTGGCCAAAAACAGAACTGTTCAAACCATTCTTTGCCTTAAGTGGATAAAAACCCCTTTGAATATTCACCAGAACCCTCTAGCAAGCCTGCATTCCTTATATTAAGGATTTTAAGCAGACTATTGGTATTTGTTCTGAATAGTTGCACCACTGTACCAAGCACACGTAGGGCAATAGGTGAAAGGGTAAAGAGCCCTTGTTTAATAGAATTTACATGCTGTGTGAGTCTCAACTGTTTAGCTGCCTGATAGAATTTTTATAAAGCCTAAAATAAATATCCATAAACTTAGCAGATATGCAGGAGAACTAAAAAACTGCTTGTTTTATTTCTTCAAAGGTCACACTCTTCCCATGACATAACAGTAAATAGCATGATAAAATGCCTTCAATATATCATAAATTATGGAAAATAACCATTGACTTTTCTAGATAGTTTGGGATATAAATACTTGGGACATTAATGTTATAGATGCTTTTCAAATATGAGCAAGAAGTATTGCCAAACTCATACTGTTCAAATAAATCATGAATGTGATAAAAATTAGAATGATATTGGCCACACTTAGAAAAAATGGTTCTAGAATAGTCCAATTTACTCATAAAATACATTGGGTTGAAATTTCACAGATTTGAAAACCATTGACAGTGGACCCAGGACCACTATTGATATATCTGAAAATCTATTTGATTTTGTCCTCTGATGTCTCCAGATTATAAATTCCCTGGTTCAGTGGTACCACTTAAAAATTCAAGTAATGCCTCAGCCCACTAATGTGTTTACCAACTATCCTAACTAATATCATTTAAAAGAAATAACAAAGTAAAAGCATCCTTAAGAAGATACAACAGTAGTATCCTAGGCTCTCTTCAAAAATATTTATCTATTCTCTAATCCATATCTCCAGCCCTGACTTGTCACAAAGCCCCATTCCTGTGTATCATCTACATATAGCATATTTCCGGTTAAATTTTCCTCAGTATCTCAAACATTATAAACCAGGGGAAAGCAATCTATGACCTATGGCCAACTTTGGCCGGCAGGCTGTTTTTGTAAATAAAGTTTTCTTGAAACTCAGCTACCCAAATTCATTTACATATTGTCTATGGCTTCTTTTGCCCTACAATGACACAGCTGAGTAACAGAGATCATACAGCCCACAAAGTCCTTTACAGAAAAAATTTGTCAACCTGTTATAAACACAAAGGAAAACTTAGGATCTTTTCCCCAAGACATGTGCCTCTCTTCAGTTCCTACTACTATAACTCTAAGTTGGGGGCTTATCATGACACATTCATTTTTTTTTTAATTTATTTATTTTATTTTTTTGGCTGCTTTGGGACTTTTTTTGGTTGCGTTGCTGCAGGTGGGCTTTCTCTAGTTGCGGAGAGCAAGGGCTACTCTTCATTGCGGTGCGCAGGCTTCTCATTGCAGAGGCTTCTCTTGTTGCAGAGCACAGGCTCTAGGCGCGTGGGCTTCAGTAGTTGTGGCATGTGGGCTCAGTAGTTGTGGCTCGCGGGCTCTAGACCGTAGGCTCAGTAGTTGTGGCGCACAGGCTTAGTTGCTCTGCAACATGTGGGATCTTCCTGGACCAGGGCTTGAACCCGTGTCAGGCGGATTGGCAGGCGGATTCTTGGCAGGCGGGATTGGCAGGCGGATTCTTAACCACTGCACCACCAGGGAAGCCCATGACACATTCATTTTATGGCACAGCCTCCATTCTAGTTATATATTGCCACATAACAGAATACTCCAAAACTTAGTGACTTAAAACAACAACCATCACTGTTTTATATTTCTTGATTCTGTGAATCAGATATTTGGGCAAGATTCTGCTGAGCAATTGTTCTGCTCCATGTGGCATTAACAAGAGTTACTCATTGGAATTTATCTGGTAGCTGGCTTGTCTGGAGGGCTCAAGGCAGCTTCATTCACATGTCTGGTGCCTTCAATGAGGACAGCTGGACAACTGGATTCAGCTAGGCGCTTTTGCCTGCCCTACAGTCTCCAGTTTTTGCTTATCTGACACCATCATTCCTTGTGACTTTCAGTGTGTACATCTTCCCAATTTTTGAGTTTGTTGAGGATGCCTGTGCTTGTTTCCTGTTCCCCAGAGTTCCCAGCACAGTGTCACTCAATAAGTGTTGTCCTACTTAATAGGCTTTAACTTATGACCTATTTGCTTCAATATAATATCTTCCAGGTCTGACTAATTCCTGTTATCAGGGCATCAGGGCTAGGATGATCTGCACTCCTACATCATCCTAAGAGAATTTAGGAGCGCTTTTCTGTTTAGTGCTACTGTTACCTTTTGCCAGCCTGGACGAACATGTTATAACAGACAGAGAGAGACAAAGTCATTTGAGGTGGGGGTGGGGGAAGGAGGATGCAGGGTATAATTCAGTGTCATCTATGCAGTAGATACCAAATAAATATTAAATGAAGACGATAAGCCCACATCAGGACAGATAGATTTGCGTGGAGAAGTCAATGAATGAAAATTTTAAACATGTCACAGTCCTTTGGACACTTTTATAAAGTATAATTAATTCTGGTATTGAAGAACAAATATAATTTATAACTCTTTAAATGAAATCATAATAAAGGGGAGAGAAAGTACTATAGAAAAGAAGTAGGTATAATTAGCTAATTTAAGATTCAATCTTTTAAGTATGTTCCACATTTCTTACGCTCTGGATCCATATTTTGTTTACTGTTTCCCCAGAACCTTAACAGTGCTGGAAACATGAAGGTTATTCAAGAAATATCTTGTTTGAAGCTATACTTGCCATGCTAGTATTCTATATGCTGTAAAACCAAATTAAATAGATGGTGTTCCTGCCATCTAGTTGCAAAACTATCTGAAGAAAGGGACTATTTTAGGCAAAATTGTTCCATTTGGGGGTTATATTTTGCAAAGTAACTACAAATAAGAAAGTTTGCTGTTATATTTACTGCTTTAGAACCAAAAAAAAAAAAAAAGCATATCTATTTTGGACCAGAATATGGCTCAGTTTGAGCTTTTAAGGTCTGGTATACCTGACTTGGTTTCTGGTGTTCTAAGATAACATCAGAAGGAGCCTTGCCTTCTCTTACAGAAAAGCCTAATGGCTAGCTAATTTTGAAAACGAATTTCTTCCCTGCTGCTCTCCTTAACCACAGAGACAGTCATTTGAATGCTTTACAAAAAAGGCCTCAAGCCTCCTCGTGTTTCACCTTTTCATTGCTCTGCCGATCATTTAGAGGGCAGACTTGTTCCAGACAGCTTTAATTAAACGGTACCAAGGATGCAGATAGATGTCAATGGAAATGATCCATAACATGAGGCTAAGCATGTATTTAACAGTGTTCCATCCAGTTCAATCACCTTCTAGCGTTTCAGTGGCTTTATATTCATGTAGCAAAGAATGAATGTGTATGTGTGTTTTTTTTAATCCATCCCATTAGTGGCCATATGCTTGCGCTTCACTGGATACAAGAACTGTCTGCAATCTGCCAGGGATTTAGGGACATCAATAATTTGTGAATAGTCATGTTGGTACTGGTCGAAGGGTTAAGTGCTCTGCACACCAGGGGCACCTCTTAGGGGATTTGAACTCTTAGTTGACTGTTAGGAACCTTATCCCCTGTGAGGTTTCCTACTACATGCTGCTTGTCAGATGCATCCAGCTGTAGCTGGGAAGCATTATTAGCTCTGGGATTTAAAGATCTGTGTTAAGTACTGATAGAATGGTGTCTTTGAGTTAGAAAGCTGGGAGAGTACATTGTGGCAAACTCAAGGAGGTTTTCATGTTCCATGTTTAGGATATATTCTTTCCTTTTGCCTATTCTTTCATACAGTCCTCGTGGCTAGATAACACAGCATCCTTTTGAGAAAGAGTTTATGTTTAACACTTGTTCCTACCACTTTCTGGTAGATTCTACTGTATCAGCCAAAGTAGAAAGATAAATGTCTCTTTAAAATAAGAGAAATTTTGCCATGAAAAGCTTTTCTTCCCATTTCCCTACCAGAGGGTGAAGAATAGGTAACATGAGTGAATTTTGAAGTTTGGTCTTCAAAAATTTTTGAAGTACTGGTCTTGCATGAAGATTTCTCAAATAGAGTTATTTTAATACTGAAAGCAACAGAGATTTTATAAAACCTTTTGCCTTATGTGCTAGCCTGTAACTTCATGTATACCTAAGCCTCGTCTGTCTTACTCACTGTTGTAGCCCCAGCACTTGGCCCAGTGCCTGGCAGATAGTAGTTAATAAATGCTTGCTGGGTGAAAGGATGGATGGAGGGAGGGAGGGAGGGAGGGAGGGCAGGAAACACTTGGGAAAATACTTTTGTACGTCTGACCTGCATGCAAGTAGTTGCTCTCTAGTATTTTCTAGAAGCTGTTTTGGATGTGGCAGTGGATGTTTAGCCATAAAACATGTTTCAGTAGTTTTAATGAATGTGGGTTTCAGAGTAAACTTACACTATTATGACCTCTTAGTAATACCAGCACTTAGTTTTCTTGTTGGGTAAATTATAGGAATAATTATGTTGTGATGACAGGTTTCCAGATTATTTTTTCTACCACATACCTAGATGTGATTTTGTTTTAATATGACTGAATACTACCAGAGTAAGGCATATTGCAGTTTCTTAAAGGAGGGTAATGATGATTAAGCACAGGGATCTTTAGTCTTTCTCTCCTTAAATATCTAACTGATCTTAAAGACAGAGATAATTTGTCTAGCTGACAGCTGATATTCTATGTGTGTTTGTTTCCAGTAATTCCAGCCTTCTTACCCTGGAGTAGTTTTATCCATCCCTTAATTGTCCCTAGCTGATGTACAGAAGGTTTTTTTAAACTTCTTAACTGCACAATGAGGCCTCAGTGGACACCTAGATTGTGTCTGCTTGGGAAGATGCCAAGCACTAATGAGTATTTTGTTTAATGTAATGGAAACTGAAAGTGCATGGGTCTTCCTTGACTGATCAATGCCCACTTCTGTTGTTTGAATGTATCTATACATTCTGAATTCCAGAAGAAAGGTCACAAGGGGACAGACCACTTAGTGTCTGCCTAAGAAGGACTTGAAGATTCAGAACTTGTGTTTATATGGAGCTCAGTATAGGTAGAAAGTACTTGAATTAATACTTTAGCCCTTCCTCCTCTGTTCAGATATGCCATCCTTTCTTTCAAACCCAAATTCCATAGTCTTAAACATTTTCATGTTAATTTTAAAATGTTCATGTTAACTTATTCCCTAATTATTATTTTTTAAAATTATGTTGTTAAATTCTAGCCCAAGCAATATATATTTCTAAGTAATTATCTATTTCATCATTATTTTATTATTATAACATAATTGGTATATATTTACTTTATTGTTTGCTTTTTTCAAGTTTAAGTCACAATGTGTTCAATACAAATTTTAAAATAAATAATTAAAACACTATTTCTTAGTTATATAAAAAGTCAGATATGCTGGAAAACCAACCTTAAGCAACTCAGTAAGCAACATGATCAAGTATGTTTGAGTAAAAACTAATGATTTCCATGTGCTACTAATGCTCTACACACAACTAAGTGGAAAGTGTAGAGGGCGTTTCTGAGATTTCATTGAACTATATCTTGTTGAACAGATACACAGCTCCCTCTGGTTGTATTTATAATTTATAGCCTGCTTGAATGTGCCAGATAATTTTCAAAAGTAAAGATTTCAAGCTACTTAAAAACTCAAAAGAGATTTACCTCTCATCTAAAGCTTCCTGGGTTTAAAGATTTCATAAAAAGTCTGTGGTAAGAAAAGATGGGTTTTGAATCTGGAGAATGGAAATATTAATACTTCCTCAACTTTGAGTATAATGACTCACTTTCTCTTTGTTTATTTCCAAACTATCATCCTGCTTCAATCATACTATCACATGCCTTTGGAGACTCTGAAACTATGCCTCCCCAAGCCCCCCTTGAAATAGAGTTTATAATAGAAACCTTGCCTGACCCATAATAATTGTTACTTTATGGAAATACTGCAATACCTAAACTAAGTTGCTTATTACACCACACATGAAGTCCTTTGACCCTTAAGGTTCAATATTGATCAGCCCTACTTCTGTCAATACTCACCTCTAGTGTCAACAATTTTCAACGTGGAATAAATTCAGGAATGGATAGTCTTCTTAACCCACAGAAATTCAAAATATTTCATTCCTATGCATTACAATTTTTATCCAGTTAAATAATTTTCTTATTTCTTCCATACTCTGCATGATTGGAGATTGGGCATCATTGTGAGTATATCATTAAATGTGATTACAATAAGAAGTTAGCTATAAATGATTCTTACATTGGGTACAGGATTCATGTAAAAAATTTCACTGATAAAATGTTTCTCTAAAGAAGACTTAAAGCAAATGTATTGCAAATTCAACAAAAGTGGCTGAGCTATTTTTCAATCCTGAGATCATGATGGGGGAAATGCTTTTAAAAAGAATATTCAAGTGCTTGCTTTGCACTTGGATAATGCAATAGCAGATTCATTTTTTTTTAAGCTGCCGTATTTTTCAGATTGTCAAATGCACATCAAAGAGCTATTCTCTTGGCAAATTTTATGAATTTCAGTTCCATTTTCTTGACAATTTAAAATTCAATTATTCCGATTATAACTAAAGGTCATTAGTCTAATGTGGCAACTTCGTGACAGTTTTAGTTACAAGAGAATTTCTCAGTTTAGAGAGGAAATTCTGCCATATGAGAAATTTTTATTTACCAAGAAGTTGGATGATATTAGAAAATATTTTTGTTTTCTTCTTTTGCTTTTATTATTTATTAATAAAAATGTATACTTAGGGGATTGGAACCAAGATGGCGGAGTAGAAGGACGTGCTCTCACTCGCTCTTGTGAGAACACCAGAATCACAACTAGCTGCTGGACAATCATCGACAGGAAGACACTAGAACTCACCAAAAAAGATACCCCACATCCAAAGACAAAGGAGAAGCCAAAATGAGACAGTAGGAGGGGCGCAATCACAGCAAAATCAAATCCCATAATTGCTGCGTGAGTGACTCACAGACTGGAGAACACTTATACCACAGAAGTCCACCCACTGGAGTGAAGGTTCTGAGCCCCACATCAGGCTTCCCAACCTAGGGGTCTGGCAACAGAAGGAAGAATTCCTAGACAATCAGACTTTGAAGGCAAGTGGGATCTGATTGCAGGACTTCGACAGGACTGGGGAAACAGAGACTCCACTCTTGGAGGGCACACACAAAATAGTGTGCACATCAGGACCCAGGGGAGACTGAAACAGACCTACCTGCTAGTGTTGGGAGGGTCTCCTGCAGAGGCGGGGGGTGGCTGTGGCTCACTGTGGGGACAAGGACACTGGCAGCAGAAGTTCTGGGAAGTAATCCTTGGCGTGAGCCCTCCCAGAGTCTGCCATTAGCCCCACCAAAGAGCCCAGGTAGGCTCCAGTGTTGGGTTGCCTCAGGCCAAACAACCAACAGGGAGGGAACCCAGCCCCACCCATCAACAGTCAAGCGGATTAAAGTTTTACTGAGCTCTGCCCACCAGAGCAACACCCAGCTCTACCCACCACCAGTCCCTCCCATCAGGAAACTTGCACAAGCCTCTTAGATAGCCTCATCCACCAGAAGGCAGACAGCAGAAGCAAGAAGAGCTACAGTCCTGCAGCCTGTGGAACGAAAACCACATTCACAGAAAGACAGACAAGATGAAAAGGCAGATGGCTATGTACCAGATGAAGGAACAAGATACAACCCCAGAAAAACAACTAAATGAAGTGGAGATAGGCAACCTTACAGAAAAAGAATTCAGAATAATGATAGTGAAGATGATCCAGGACCTCAGAAACAGAATGGAGGCAAAGATCGAGAAGATGCAAGAAATGTTGAACAAAGACCTAGAAAAATTAAAGAACAAACAAACAGAGATGTACAATACAATAACTGAAATGAAAACTACACTAAAAGGAATCAATAGCAAAATAACTGAGGCAGAAGAACAGAAAAGTGACCTGGAAGACAGAAAGGTGGAATTCACTGCTGCAGAATAGAATAAAGAATAAAGAATGAAAAGAAATGAAGACAGCCTAAGAGACCTCTGGGACAACATTAAATGCAACAACATTCGAATTATAGGGGTCCAAGAAGGAGAAGAGAGAGAGAACGGACCAGAGAAAATATTTGAAGAGATTATAGTCGAAAATGTCCCTAACATGGGAAAGGAAATAGCCACCCAAGTCCAGGAAGAGCAGCGAGTCCCATATAGGATAAACCCAAGGAGAAACACGCCAAGACACATAGTAATCAAATTGGCAAAAATTAAAAACAAAGAAAAATTATTGAAAGCAGCAAGGGAAAAACAACAAATAACATACAAGGGAACTCTCATAAAGTTAACAGCTGATTTCTCAGCAGAAACTCTACAAGCCAGAGGGAGTGGCATGATATACTTAAAGTGATGAAAGGGAAGAACCTACAACCAAGATTACTCTACCTGGCAAGGATCTCTTTCAGATTCCATGGAGAAATCAAAAGCTTTACAGACAAGCAAAAGCTAAGAGAATTCAGCACTACCAAACCAGTTCTACAACAAATGCTAAAGCAACTTCTCTAAGTGGGAAACACAAGAGAAGAAAAGGACCTACAAAAACAAACCCAAAACAATTAAGAAAATGGTCATAGGAACATACCTATCGATAATTACCTTAAATGTCAATGGACTAAATGCTCCAACCAAAAGACAAAGGCTTGCTGAATGGATACAAAACAAGACCCATATATATGCTGTCTACAAGAGACCCACTTCAGACCTAGGGACACATACAGACTGAAAGTGAGGGGATGGAAAAACATATTCCATGCAAATGGAAGTCAAAAGAAAGCTGGAGTAGCAATACTCATATCAGATAAAATAGACTTTAAAATAAAGAATGTTACAAGAGACAAGGAAGGACACTACATAATGATCAAGGGATAAATCCAAGAAGAAGATATAACAATTATAAATATATATGCACCCAACATAGGAGCACCTCAATACATAAGGCAACTGCTAACAGCTATAAAAGAGCAAATCCACAGTAACACAATAATAGTGGGGGACTTTAACACCTCACTTACACCAATGGACAGATCATCCAAAATGAAGATAAATAAGGAAACAGAAGCTTTAAATGACACAATAGACCAGATAGATTTAATTGATATTTATAGCACATTCCACCCAAACAGAGCAGATTACACTTTCTTCTCAAGTGCGCATGGAACATTTTCCAGAATAGATCACATCATGGGTCACAAATCAAGCCTCAGTAAATTTAAGAAAGTTGAAATCAGGGCTTCCCTGGTGGCGCAGTGGTTGAGAGTCCGCCTGCTGATTCAGGGGACGTGGGTTCGTGCCCTGGTCCGGGAAGATCCCACATGCTGTGGAGCGGCTAGGCCCGTGAGCCATGGCCGCTGAGCCTGCGCATCCGGAGCCTGTGCTCCACAACGGGAGAGGCCACAGCAGTGAGAGGCCCGTGTACCGCAAAAAAAAAAAAATTGAAATCATATCAAGCATCTTTTCTGACCACAATGCTATGAGATTAGAAATGAATTACAGGGGAAAAATGTAAAAAACACAAACACGTGGAGGCTAAACACTACGTTACTAAACAACCAAGAGATCACTGAAGAAGTCAAAGAGGAAATCAAAAAATACCTAGAAACAAATGACAATGAAGACACGACAATCCAAAACCTATGGGATGCAGCAAAAGCAGTTCTAAGAGGAAAGTTTATAGCTATACAAGTCTACCTCAAGAAACAAGAAAAATCTCAAATAAACAATGTAACCTTACACCTAAAGGAACTAGAGAAAGAAGAACAAACAAAACCCAAAGTTAGCAGAAGGAAAGAAATCATAAAGATCAGAGAAGAAATAAATGAAATAGAAACAAAGAAAACAACAGCAAAGATCAATAAAACTAAAAGCTGGTTCTTTGAGAAGATAAACAAAATTGATAAATCATCAGCCAGACTCATCAAGAAAAAGAGGGAGAGAACTCAAGTCAATAAAATTAGAAATGAAAAAGGAGAAGTTACAACAGACACGGCAGAAATACATATCATCCTAAGAGACTACTACAGGCAACTCGATGCCAATAAAATGGACAACCTGGAAGAAATTCTTAGAAAAGCACAACCTTCCAAGATGGAACCAGGAAGAAATAGAAAATATGAACAGACCAATCACAAGTAATGAAATTGACACTGTGATTAAAAATCTTCCAACAAACAAAAGTCCAGGACCAGATGGCTTCACAGGTGAATTCTATCAAACATTTAAAGAAGAGCTAACACCCACACTTCTCAAACTCTTCCAAAAAATTGCAGAGGAGGGAACACTCCCAAACTCATTCTATGAGGCGACCATCACCCTGATACCAAAACCAGGCAAAGATACTACAAAAAAAGAAAATTACAGACCAATACCACTGATGAATATAGATGCAAAAATCCTCAACAAAATACTAGCAAACAGAATCCAACAACACATTAAAAGGATCATACACCATGATCAAGTGGGATTTATCCCAGGGATGCAAGGATTCCTCAATATATGCAAATCAATCAATGTGATACACCTTATTAACAAATTAAAGAATAAAAACCATATGATCATCTCAATAGATGCAGAAAAAGCTTTTGACAGAATTCAACACCCTTTTATGATAAAAACTCTCCAGAAAGTGGGCATAGAGGGAACCTACCTCAACATAATAAAGGCCATATACCACAAACCCACAGCAAACATCATTCTCAATGGTGAAAAACTGAAAGCATTTCCTCTAAGATCAGCAACAAGGCAAGGATGTCCACTCTCACCGCTACCATTAAATATAGTTTTGGAAGTCCTAGCCACGGCAATCAGAGAAGAAAAAGAAATAAAAGGAATACAAATTGGAAAAGAAGAAGTAAAACTGTCACTATCTGCAGATGACATGATACTATACATAGAGAATCCTAAAGATGCCACTAGAAAACTGCTAGAGCTAATCAATGAATTCGGTAAAGTTGCAGGATACAAAATTAAGGCACAGAAATCTCTTGCATTCTTACACACTAATGATGAAAAATCTGAAAGAGAAATTAAGGAAACACTCCCATTTACCATTGCAACAAAAAGAATAAAATACCTAGGGATAAACCTACCTAGGGAGACAAAAGACTTGTATGCAGAAAACTATAAGACACTGATGAAAGAAATTAAAGATGATACCAACAGATGGAGAGATATGCCATGTTCTTGGATTGGAAGAATCAATATTGTGAAAATGACTATATTACCCAAAGCAATCTACAGATTCAATGCAATCCCTATCCAATTACCAATAGCATTTTTTAAGGAACTAGAACAAAAACTCTTAAAATTCGTATGGAGACACAAAAGACCCTGAATAGCCAAAGCAGTCTTGAGGGATAAAAATGGAGCTGGACGAATCAGACTCCCTGACTTCAGACTATACTACAAAGCTACAGTAATCACGACAATATGGTACTGGCACAAAAACAGAAACATAGATCAATGGAACAAGATAGAAAGCCCAGAGATAAACCCACACACCTATGGTCAACTAATCTATGACAAAGGACGCAAGGATATACAATGGAGAAAAGACAGTGTCTTCAGTAAGTGGTGCTGGGAAAACTGGACAGGTACCTGTGAAAGAATGAAATTAGAACACTCCCTAACACCATACACAAACATAAACTCAAAATGGATTAGAGACCTAAATTAGAGACCAGACACTACAAAACTCTTAGAGGAAGACATAGGAAGAATACTCTTTGATATAAATCACAGCAAGATCTTTTTTGATCCACCTCCTAGAGTAATGGGAATAAAAACAAAAATAAGCAAATGGGACCTAATGAAACTTAAAAGCTTTTGCACAGCAAAGGAAACCATAAACAAGGTGAAAAGACAACCCTCAGAATGGGAGAAAATATTTGCAAATGAATCAATGGACAAAGGATTAATCTCCAAAATATATAAACAGCTCATGCACCTCAATATTAAAAGAACAAACAACCCAATCCCAAAATGGGCAGAAGACCTAAATCGACATTTCTCCAAAGAAGACATACAGATGGCCAAGAAGCATATGAAAAGCTGCTCAGCATCACTAATTATTAGAGAAATGCAAATCAAAACTACAATGAGGTATCACCTCACACCAGTTAGAATGGGCTTCATCAGAAAATCTACAAACAACAAATGCTGGAGAAGGTGTGGAGAAAAGGGAACCCTCCTGCACTGTTGGTGGGAATGTAAATTGATACAGCCACTATGGAGAACAGTATGATGGAGGTTCCTTAAAAAACCAAAAGTAGAATTACCATATGATCCAGCAATCCCACTACTGGGCATATACCCAGAGAAAACCACAATTCAAAAAGACACATGCACCCCAATGTTCATTGCAGCACTATTTACAATAGCCAGGTCATGGAAGCAACCTAAATGCCCATCAACAGATGAATGGATAAAGAAGATGTGGTACATATATACAATGACTATTACTCAGCCATAAAAAGGAATGAAATTGGGTCATTCGTTGAGATGTGGATGGATCTAGAGACTGTCATATAGAGTGAAGTAAGTCAGAAAGAGAAAAACAAATATATATTAATGCATATATGTGGAACCTAGAAAAATGGTACAGAAGAACCGGTTTGCAGGGCAGAAATTGAGACACAGATGTAGAGAACAAACGTACGGACACCAAGGGGGGGAAAAGGTGGGGGTGGGGGTGTGATGAATTGGGCGATTGGGATTGACATGTATACACTGATGTGTATAAAATTGATGACAAATAAGAACCTGTTGTATAAAAAAAATGTATACTTAATATTTCTTCCAATCCCATATTTATAATGTATAATATTTCATGCTTCACTCCCATGATTAACATCATCAAATTAACAGAAAATGCTTTCTAATATTGCTGGTTTTATCATCGTTATATTTTGTCTTAAATGTTTCTTTTGGGTTATATTCCTTTTCTAATTTTAAATAACCTTAACCTGAACATAATTTTCAGATCTAGGAAAAGACATTTTCATTTCAATCATGTCACAGGTAGAATTTCTGTTAAGATGAAAAGGCAGAAAAGTTGGAGACCCGGTAAATATTTTAACATTGGTTCCACTTGGTATGATAATGGAGAACTCCTCAGGCAAGACACACCAAAGAACCAGACACAGTGGGTGCTGGGTGTCAGGCCAGTACAAGATACAAGAGTCTTTATCCCTGTCGTAACCCCAAAGAAATTGACTTTGCAGTGGTAGATAAATGTATTCAACAACTATTGGCTGTGCACCTGGTCTGTGCAAGGTCAACAGTGAAAACGCATCATTTTTCTGTTTTTGCATTTTAGAGTTCCAGACACTGTTGGAGGCAGAGATGGACAAGATGGCATCTACTCTGGTTCTGGTACCTGTGACCCATTTACACAGAGGAGAACTTATCCATGTGGCATGCTGGCTTAGCACTTAGACCACCAAACAAGAACTCCACCACTCTGCTTAAGGAGCAACCTCTTCACACTAACTGTTCTCAGCACCATTCTGAAATGTCTTTGTCTCACTGAGGCACAGCTGTCCTAAGGATTTTAATACTGCAATCCACAGGGCTTTTGTTAAGCAATAAGACCCCAAATGACCTTTTCTACCTAGGTATCAAGATTTCAAAACTATTCCCTATCAGCACAAACTCTCCGAACTTTTAGCTTCCTGCTAGAGCTGTGTAAAGTCAGCTTCTTCTGAACCACTGGTTGAAACTTGTAAAGGGACTGATTTTTCTGGTATTATCGTTTACCAATTGCGTCATCATTATCACTTCTTGTCCACTGACCAGAGAGTTTGTACTTGTAGGTGACAGTTGTATTTGCATTCTGTATGGCTTCCCTATCAACGCACTTTTGAGGCCCAGTATTTAGCAGAGAATGTTCTTTTCTATATAGCAGATTATTACTTGCATCCACTACTGTGCTAAGCATGCATTTTACCTGCATTATTTCATTTAATCCTCACAGTGATCCTCTACGGTGCAAAGAGATAAAAATGAGTAGGACACGGTCACCACAAACTGAAGAACCAGGACTTGAACCAGGGTGGTCTGACATCAGAGCTCTCATTCTTAACCACTTTGTTTATACTGCTTCTGTAAGAATGGCCGTTCTATAATTAAAATTATATAATGGATTTTAAAAATCTGTTAGAAGAGTAAATTCTAAGAACATGAAAACTAACTCTTGGTCAAAATGAAAGTTTTTTATTAGTGTGCTGAAAATAGAGCTAGAGAGGCATGTACATTTACTTCTAATTTACAAGTTAGTACACAGGAGCAGAAAATGTAGTGATAAAAGACTATTTGTCTTTTTAGACATCTAGCACATTCTTCTACCACCTAATTGTGTGGGTACATATTCTGCAGTGTCCTTCAGTATCCCTACCACAGTCAAAAGGTTCTGTATATCTATTTGCATATATGTGATAAGGTTTATTTTGAATAAAGAGTGAGTGTGATTTCATTTTTCCCTGTGATATATAACCATGTATCAATAAAGATTCCTCCTGAAACTTCTCCAAGGAATGGCATGAATTTCCAATTAATCTCATAACTTGTCTTTAACTGTTTGGCCGTATTCCATAATTGATAGATGTTATTTTAATTCAGATACAAAGAGAAAGAGAGAGAGGATATGCCCAGGCCAGAGAATGGGGTATACATCAAGTTTTAGACACATTTTGCTCACCTAGTCATAGTCAATCAATGTTTTTTGAGACCCCAAAATACTTTGGCTGATCCCTGTGACTGTTATTGTCAGTTATTAGCAAATTGCAAAAATGACATGCCCTAAAAAAATCCATCAAATTGGTGACCAAACTTGCACAGGGTCTCGGACATCAAGGCTATCACTTTTCAGCCACAAGTGTGGCTGTCACCACACTTTTCAAGGGTGGGGGTCAATGGAAAACCACTTAAGCCTCTATAAAAGATGGCTTTTAAGGAGCTGTTTCGCTGATGGAACCTGGTGGACTGGGATAGAGAAGGCACTTGAAGTCTGAGTAAAGATGTGCAATGAAAGTGAAAAAAACATAAGGGCAGAAACTAAAGAAATATTGAGATAATAAAAACAATATATTTGCCTTCATTATTGCCTACATGATAGCATCCAAGTCCCTTCACACAGCATTCAAGGCCCTCTACAAGTTGATGCTAACCTAGTTTTCAGGTCTGAGTTCCCAGAACTCTCCCATGTGTTTTCTGTCCTGCTATCACACTGTGTGCTTTTTCCCAGTGACATGGCATACCTTCATGTATGAGTGCCCCTGACGCCTTTCCTCCTCTGTCCCCATGTCATCTGCTTCACAAAATACCACTCTCTTTTTATGAAAATTCTGAAAACTCTCCTCTCCCCAACCTCCACTCAGCACACCCAACAAGCAGAAGTAATTGCCTTCTCCCTGAGTGTCTCTAGTTCTTTTCATAACTTCTTTATCATGTTGACATGTGCTAGGAGTCAAAACACATCTCTTAGTCACCAATACACTTTTATTGATATGTGTTGCTTTTGTGTGTCCAGGCTGGTTTCCACTCCCTGGCTCCTCCATGATACCCCTTCTCCCTCCCTTTTATTTTTAGAATGTTCTTCATAATAATGATGATGATAATTGGCATGTGTAAAACACTCTATCAATTACAAGCACTTTCAAATCTGTATTAGTCTTCTAGGGCTGCCATAACAAAATACCACAGACTGGGTGCCTTAAGCAGCAGAAATTTGTTTTCTTACAGTTATGGAGGCTAGAAGTCCAAGATCAAGGTGTCAGTAGGTTGATTTCTTCTGAGGCCTCTGTCCATGGCTTGCAGATAGCCACCTTCTCACCTCCTCACATAATCACCCCTCAGTCTGTGTTGCTTGCATCATAATCACCTCTTATTATAAATTCACCAGTCATACTGGATTAGGGCTCACCCATATAACTTTCTTTTACCTTAAGTACCTCTTTAAAGGTCCTGTCTCCAAATCCAGTCACATTATAAGGTACTGGAGGTTAGGGCTTCAACATATGAATTTTGGGGGAACACAATTCAGCCCATAACAATATCCACTACCTGATTTATGCTTACAAAAAATAGCTGTAGCCTCTCTGTACCTCTGCACTATTTTCACAGTGAGCGTCTTCAAAATACAGCACTTCTATGCCTAACTCTACTCCTTCCAGCTTCCACAGTCTAGATCTCAAGTCTATTTATTTTGGAAAGGGGCTTTGTTCCTCAATAAGTGAATAAAGACAACAGTTCCAAATTCTAGGGTTTCGTACAGAGTTTAAATTGTCAAAAGCCAAGCTTTCATGCCAGTATAAGAAGAAAAAGAAAAGCTGCCCATTTTTTAGCACTGAGAAAATAGGAAACAAATATATTTGAGGGAGGGTTTTGCAGTCATTAAAAGCTTGAGAAAGGGATCTAGAAGTACATATATTAGCCATTTCAACTGGACAAATGCTGGCCTAGTTAAGAAGGATGACTGGTACTTACTACTGAGTACATTAGCCTACACTCTGACCCTGGGACCTATGAAACACCCACTGACATGAATGGCTCCTTTCATGTGAAGAAATGTGCTAACTTTTCAAAAGGGTCTTGATTCCAGGCCAAAGTGAGGAGCATCGTGTGTACTACAGTATATTGACTAAAGCCTCCTTAGAATTGTTGCCACATTAGTCAGGGGTAAGCAGGGCACTCTTAAGCAGTATGAAGACACTAGGTTTTGCAGGTCTCACCCAGTTCTGTCTCCTCTGTCATAAATCACTCTCATACTGTGTCCAGAAAAAGCAATCACCTGCAATCCAATGCATTTCAGCACTGCATTTGAGCTCCAGGCGGAAGACACAGTGGATGAAACATTAACCGTGACCTAGATTTGGAGCTGGCCCAATGTTGGGCCTGCCTTACTTCAGAAGGGGAGTCACTATCCCCTGTCCTCTTTTCACTCAAGTGTTGAAAAGTGGGGAAACAATGCAAAGGTTCAAGACATGATCATATGATAACTCCTCTCTAATCAAGAATCATTTCCCTTCCTTTTATGAGGTAGGAAAAACTGAAATCATCCCTGTGAGGGGCTGCTGATTCTACCCTTACCAAACCACTATATTCTTCTCTCCCCCTTTATTCTCCCTTTCACTTCCTCAGGATTTTAACAGAAACAGTTTATATCAGTACGGTGATGCAACTTATGTGTGTAAATAAATGCAAATAGCTATTAAATGTTCAGGAAGTAGCATAACCATTTTTTTTTAACACAGTTTATACTGGTGAGTATTTTTTCATAATTTTCCAGATCTGCTGCCAAAGAGCATTTCCCAGAGATCTTTGTAGCAATGCATACATCCAGACTATGGTTGCAAGAAATCCAGGATGCTGTATAGACGGGATCACCTTCAGGGTTTGAAATTTAAGAAATTTTTGCCATTAGGTGATAGACCTTCACATCAATATTTAGCTAGCAAGGTTTTGATCTTGGGGTACACAAATATATATTTGACTTTTGGTTCTGGAATCTTCTAAAAATATATATTTGGGCCAATTTTATTGTTTCCTTGATTTTATTAACCATGCCCTCTTTTCAGAATAATTTAGGTTTTAGTGATTGTATCAGAATTAGTCTATGCTCCTTCAGATGGCCAACAGGCACATGAAAAGATACTCCATATCACTAATTATTAAAGAAATGCAAACCCAAACTATAATAAGGTATCACCTCACACGAGCCAGAAGAGCTATCATCAAAAAGTCTACAAATAATAAATGCTGGAGAGGGTATGGAAAAAAGGGAACCCTCCTACACTATTGGTGGGAATGTAAATTGGTGCAGCCACTATGGAGAACGGTATGGAGCTTCCTTAAAAACTAAAAACTGAGTTACCATATGATCAGCAATCCCACTCCTGGGCATATATCCAGATAAAACTCTAATTAGAAAAGATACATGTACCCTAATGTTCATAGCAGCACTATTTACAGTAGCCAAGACATGGAAGCTAAATGTCCATCAACAGATGAATGGATAAAGAAGATGTGGCAGATGTATATAATGGAATATCACTCCACCATAAAAAATAATGAAATAATGCCATTTGCAGGAACATGGATGGACCCAGAGATTATCACACTAAGTAAGTCAGAAAAGGCAAATATATGACATCATTTATATGTGGAATCTAAAAAATGATACAAATGAACTTATTTACAAAACAGAGATAGACTCATACACATAGAATACAAACTTACAGTTACCAAAGAGGAAAGGCAAGGAGGGAGGGAGGGATAAATTAGGAGTCTGGGATTAACAGATACTACTATATATAAAATAGATAAACAACAAGGACCTACTGTATAGCACAGGGAACTAAAATCAATATCTTGCAATAACCTACAATGGAAAAGAATCTGAAAAAGAATATATATATATATATACGTATGTATGTATAACTGAATCACTTTGCCGTATACCTGAAACTAACATAACATTGTAAATCAACTATATTTCAATCAAAAAAAATTAGTCTATGCTGATGACTACTACAGCATCCAAAATACAAAGTTGTGTTAGAAGACTCTATCAGTGCACAAAGTTATAGGCAGTTATGGGAAAGTAAGTATTTTTTTAATGAGTCTTTATTTCCTTCTTGCTGATGTATATCAGGCTGTGAAAATATCTATTAGTATTTTTTTCCAGATCTCTGCTGTGTATGTGCATGTCTGCCTAGTATGTCTCATCCTTTCTTTTATCACTCCTTAGAGTTCTGCCTGCTCTTTCTCTAATTGCTGGGCAGTAAGAGAGATGGACGGATCAGGCTAAGCAAGTAGAGCCTGCAGAGAGCAGAAACAGATTTACTAACTTTGATGATGGCTTCTAGAGAGTCCTCACCATACACATGGCTGGGTTGCCATAAAGCCAGCTGAGCCAATCACCCTAAATAGATTAAAAGATGACATAGACAGATTTTAAGCAGAAATTATTTCATTCTTTCCTCTCTCCAGTTACATGGTTAGCTGTTTCATGTACTGATTTGTTATACCACAGAGGGCTTCCTCACAGTCCCTGCCAGCCTTCTGAAATCTTGATGGTACTGGAAACTGACTGTCTGGGAATGTGCAAGAAAGAAGGTCTGAGCTCCTCTCCTCCAAAGACACTCTTTTCAATCCTTTATCTCCTACTCATGTGCAATAGTCTAGTCTATCAAAATACAGTGATTGAATAAAACTTTTATTTCAGATAACGAATGCACTGATTAATAAAGGGTTTGTACTACATGGTATTATAGTTCCCTAAATGAACACTGAAATGCTAAAATGGAAAAACTTACCATGGGTCCAAGTTAAATCATAGCCACTTCTTTTAAAATGCATACCCTAATAAGACACCAACCCATTTGATACTTTTTTAAAAATGTGTTATATAAGTGCTTAACATTTTCCAGCTGTTTTAAAGCCAACTGTTTTTCCTGTCATAAGTACATCTGGCATCAGGCAAACAGATTATAGCCATGGACAACTGACTAATTTATGATGTTTTTATATTTTCATATTTTTGGCAGACTAATCCTGGTTGATATATTAGCCTAGCTTTCAGAGGTGAATCTTAAAATCTTGTACTCTTTACAACCCTTTTACCTTTTTCTCTCCCAAACCCTAGAATATTTTTGGCATGTCCTAAAATTTAATTAAAAAACAGAGACAGGGAGAATGAATTGAACCCTTATGCTCTGTCCTCTAGTGTCCCTTCTGTAGCTGACTTCCTAGAAGGAGTTACAAATCTGTGTACCAGTGTTGATTTTGAAAGATCTTTGTACTTTTGACCATTCTCCTTCCTAAATTCATTAGGTCACTGCACTTGTCTTTGCATCCTACTGTGAGAATTGCGTTTTGTCCAAATGTAAGGGGAGTTTGGTAAGTCAAACCAAGCAGGAGAAGAACCAGTTGCCTGCCTTTGCAAAAAAAAAAAAAAAAATGAAGTTTTAAGCCATAGGGAATGGAGGCAAGACTATTTTCTGTGGTGGTTCTGTTTCTGCATCTTGAGTTAGAGAGGCCAAGTCCACTCACCTTCTCAGAACATCTTTTTAATCTGACATCCCCTAGTGGGCCATCCCTTAGCTATTTATGTGGAATCATAACTGCTGGGTTGAATATGCCATATTCTTCCTTTAAATATCCACTCAAGGCCTCAGAGTAATGGATGTGTTTTTAATAAATCTAATATATAAATCATTCATCAGATACACTTCAAAACAGAGCAGCTATCAGAACACCCTGAAAGATTCATTAGAACATTTTTTTTTTTTGCAGACATGTCACCAAGTTAAATAAATGTGGGTCAACTCAAAACTGAGATGAGAAATGGCAGAGTGCTTTATGGGTGAGTCAAGAATATAGGAATTCTAGTCTTGTCTCTATTGCTAACTTGTTTAATGATTGTAGTAATGTTTATGGCTTACGCCTAACTACTCTTCCTTCTGGCCAAAAAACAGACAATGTCTACATAGGATTTTGAGCTCCTTAGAGAAGGGCCCTAAGTATGTTTAGTTGGCAGTAATAAAGACTTGCTTTTATAAGCATGGAGTCAGCTTGCCCGGATTCAAGTCCCAGCCCCATCACAGCCTGGTACTCAACCTTGGGTTAATCCCCCACTGAAGTGCACTGGGTGGTCTTTTGCTATTATACATAATACCACGATGAATATCTTTTAACATCTAGATACGTTTATGCATTTATATGATTATATCTATAGGGAGAATGACTAAAGGTGAACTTCTTCACTCTAAGGTTAGGGAAATTTTAAATGTTCTTTTATATTGCTAAATAGCCCTCCAAAGAGGCTATACCAAATTGGTGCTCCTGACACTATACGTCGATTCCCATTTCTCTACACCTTGGTCCACACTGTTCACTGGCAATTTTTTTTTTTTTTTTTTTTTTTTGCGGTACACGGGCCTTTCACTGTTGCGGCCTCTCCCGTTGCGGAGCACAGGCTCCGGACGCGCAGGCTCAGCGGCCATGGCTCACGGGCCCAGCCGCTCCGCGGCATGTGGGATCCTCCCGGACCGGGTCACGAACCCGTGTCCTCTGTATCGGCAGGCAGACTCTCAACCACTGCGCCACCAGGGAAGCCCTGTTCACTGGCAATTTTAATTTTTTAATCTTTATCAGTCTCAGAAGTGAAAGACGGAATTTGACTTTAATTTGCACTTATTTAATTTTGATCTAAGATACTCATCTTTTCATATTTTACTAGCCATTCATTATTTTATGCATACCCCAATCCCCCTTTTCTATTGGCTACCTGGTGGGTTTCTTTTTTTTTAATTGATTTATAAAGTACTTGGTAGAGTAAGATGAAGATCTTTGTAAAGAATAATTTGGAGAGCAATTCTGATTAATTTCAGTCATGAGGGATATTATAAATTTGAGAATTTTATGGCAATTGGCATGACTAACTAAAAAAGGACAAAACCTCCCAAGCATGAACAGTGAAAGGATATCACCTGAGTTATTACAATAGTCACTGAAATAATCCAGATTATATGTAAAGCACAACACAAAGAAGTCCAAGGTGTGATCTCTGCCGTTAAAGCATTCATAGTAGAGAACAGAAGACGCACTCACGTGAAATGATAAAAATCTGAGACAGTAAAAGGAGCGAGTGATACAGACCATAAATACCCTGGGAATTGAGGAAGGAAAGCGCATCTTCATCGGACTGGTTAAAGGACATTGCTTAAAAGAAAACACATGCTTGAGTAGACAGAGAGAAAGATTCAGAAGTATAGAAGTGAAAAGCAAGGAAAGCGAAGAGTAAAGAGACAAAGGTGAATGGAATAGAGGCTTGGTTGGGGGAATAGGGGAAAGTTTATATATGGACAGGTGTGTTGGCGTCAAATTACTGAAGGTCTTGCCTGTCTGCTTTAGCTTGGATTCTATGCTGTCAGAGCAAATGAATGTTTGGGGGAAGAGCACTGATGTAACAAAAATAATTTTAGGATGATAATATTGACCAGAGAATAATGAATGATTGAAGAAATGAGTGAATGGAAAATATTGAGTTGGGAAAGCAGATGACTATTGTATTAATACTTTCTGTGGGAGAGAATCAACTAATTAAAAAAAAAGTGGTTTATATTTTCTTCAATTTATAAAACTTAAAGCTGTTATGGAACTAATGCTACATAATGTTATCTAAGGAAATAAGACTGATCAAAACCCAGAATTCTTTGTGTATATGTTGAACATTCCAATGCAGTGCCTTTTTCTAAATCTGTGATTCAGCTTTCATACTGCTTCACTCACTCATTCTAATGACAGTAAGCCTTTCTTTGTTGGGTCTGGAATTCATACGGGTTTTTTCACAGACCTAGAAATTCCAAACATGCTTCTGTCATTACACCTCATCTGTCATCCTAAGGAATGGCTTTATTTATTCTTGTGATTTGGAGAAATAAGGTGATTGTAGAAGGGGTTTAGAATAATGGGAGGAAGGTGTTGGCTACATAGAACCAGCAATTCCTTTCTTACTTTATTTCCCTTACATGTTGGTAAGGGTTAGGTGATTGCTCTGAGAGCCCCCTGTACTGCAAATGCAGCATCTGTTCAACAAGTATTTACTGAGCACCTAAAATGTGTCAGGTACTGTGCAAAGCACTGGGAACATATAGCACTGACTGGAGGAGAGTTTAAAAAATAGAGCCAGTCTTTGCTCCTACGAAGCTTACAGTCTGGTGGGACAAATATAAACAAGTCCACATTCTATTGCTTCTGCTCCTTACAGGTGACAGGGGGCTGGGCTCCTCTCTCAAAATTCTCCTACATGTAACAACCCTATCCTGTTGTTAGGGTTCTGAACAACCCATCTCTAGTTTACTTCATGTATTCCTATGTGTGCTGGGGTATTTAATTCACTTCTGATGGGCATTAAGAGGATAAAAGGAATTCAAATAACAAATATGTGGCAAACGCTATGAAGTAGCAGATGTGCTAGTGCTATGGAGATCACCAAGGAGTGGAACATGGACCCAAACCGTAGAATTGGAGAGAGACAGTCAACGCATTTGCAAAAGTAAACTTTCTAGTGTGGATAATAAGTACTAAATTGATGGCACAGATGGTGGGTGCTATGGGAACTCAGAAAAGGAGGCATCACTTCCAGAAGGCACTGTGCCTCAAAGGATGGGCTGGGTTTGAATCAGGTAGAGGACAGAGGAGGTGTCTGTGGGAGTCAGTGAAGCCCAGTACAAACTACCTTATGCAGGAGTGGCCCCGGGGCTCCCAGCATGGCTGCGATCATGGGGTCCCACAGTTTAAACTGGTTTCTCTTTCCCTCTTCATCTCTCGGTTCTGCTTTCCTCTGTACTCGCTTCAGTCTCAGAATGACTGACTCTATGTCGTCGCTGCCAGGCTTACATCTTGCTCCCTTAACCACCCAAAACAAAAGACAGCATCTCTTTCCCAATAGTCCTAAACAAACTCCTGTGATTTACCCTGACTGGACCAACTTATATCATTTTCCCAACCCTGAGTCAACCTCTGTAGCTAGGGGGGGTGAAATTCACAGATTGGCCAGGTCTGGGTTATGTCCCCACCCCTGGAATGGAAGCCCGCGGGGTCAGCCCCATCTAAACCATATCAGAACAAGATCAGGGAAGGGGTTAGTGGTTCCCCAGAGGAAAAAAACTGTACTGCTGTAATTAGAAAAATAACAATCATCATCGCCATCATCATCATTGCAAACACTCTATAGTAAAGAACTTACTATGTACTGGGTACTATTCTAACCAACTTTTGTATGTTACTTATTTACTCCTCCTATCCCTGTGAGGTAGGTAATCTTATCTCATTTTCAGATGGGGAAACTGGGGCAAAGAGATGTTAAGTAATTATCACATGGCTAGTAAATGGCAGACCTGGGAGTTGAACCCAGGCCACCAGAACGCCAAGTCCATGGTTTTACCTGCTATAGTACCTTAAAATTGACTTCTATACACACAGAGAACTAGTTAACACTGAGGCTCAGAAATGAGCAAATTATATGAAGAACAATGAGAAGACCAGAAATTCAGCAAGATGGTAATTTTGGTCTGTCCTCAAAGCTACGGAAACAATATCCAAAAAGCTGATAGGTTGTGCCATCCTCATGGAGAGGTCAAGTTCTGACAAGGTCCAGGCAACCACTGACTGAACTTCCAAGGGAAATGAAATGGTCACCAGAGAAAACTGAGTAATTCCCCCAAGGCTACTCCAGCCCAATCCTCTCAACGGCTTGTGATTCACACTTTTATACAATTTACCAAGGACTGATTTCCTATCCGCATCTGATTCTCAGTCTCTTTCTCTCCTGCTTTGAAACATCATTCACGCAACATATATAAATCTTAGTTAAAACTAACAATGCATTCGAAAACACAAACGAAATCAAACGATTGCCGTTTGGCGTTGAGAAACAGCAGACCCAGGCTTGAGTCTGTTTACTGTGCATTTCCTGACGCAAAGAAAAGCAAGCACAGCCTAGAAAACACCACAAAGCATTATATGGCGACAGCTCGTGCACTTCAGAAGAGAAGTGGATACATTAGGAAAAGTTTTTCTCCCTTTGATGTAGAATATGTTATCTTTTTTTGTATTAAAATGGGAGTTAACTTTAAATAAATAAAATTCAGCCTGTAGGCTTCAGAAAACTAATGCTCTGTTTTGATAGTGTCATTTCTCTGATCCCTGAAAGCATTATGGGAGTTAACTTGGGCCTTCATCATGATTTTCCTTTATGGTGTGGGCAGCACATTACTTTTTCAACTCTGTTTTATTGATTTCCCCTCACTTCCGCCCACATTTTCTCTTCGCCAGCTATTACCTCTGCCCCTTCTGCTCCCCCAAGTGCTATGAGGGCAGGTAGAGAGAGTTTCTCCTGTGTCTTTGGCTGCGGGCAGTCCAGGCACTGTTGCCTTAGTGCTCCATTCTAAGGTGTAAACCTCTTATCTGCATGGTTTTTGAAAAAAAGATAAGCCAAGGGCCCTAGACCTGCCTTCAAGAAGAGATCAGAATGAGCTCCACATTCCTATAATGAAACAGCGGAAGAATGTGCAATTTGTAGTTAGCATGTCTTTAATTGGACTTGAGGATGTGCCCCCTCCATTCAGGATACGGAGTGCATGAGCCTGGTAGATGATGAACTTGTTTTCTTTTATGATTTTCCCAAAAGAGCCCTCAACAGTCAAGTATCAGGTAAACTGAGCCCTCTAGAATTTGGTAATAGAATGAAGCCTTTTTTCTTTTAAACAAAATTAGTTTTAGGTAAATGAATATGCAAAAATCTCAAAGGTGTGCTATGCAACATGAAAAAAACACTGATAACAAGTGTTTTTACCCTTGTAATTGTCCATTTTGGCCCTTCTTAGTGTTCTAGTAATTGCTTCTAAAAATGAGTGTATTTGAAAGATACATGCAAGACTACAGTTGGAAAAAGAAAATTCTTTAATATAAAAAACTTGCTATGATTAGAGTTTTTCAGAATTTCTTGGTTGTTAATAAGATTTGAAAGCTTATAACTTCTATAGTTTAACTTTTGAAACAAGAGGTATATTTGTGTGTAAAGAAGGTAGGGATTCATGAAATTTTATGCAAAACTATGCATGCATATGCATATGTCGTGTCCTGGAGAAAGACTTCATAGCTTTCATCAATTCTCAAGAGGGTTTGTGACAGGAAGAATTCTCAATTTGCCTGTCTCACTTTCCTTCCCCACACCAACCCTCCCTTTCTTCTTTGTAGTCAATAGCACTCTCTCTGTCTTGCCAGCTTCCTACTTATCCCTTCCCAGATGAATTGTTCTTTTTGTTTTCTGACCAAGTGAGGCTGAGCCAGAGGAGCTCAGGAGCTGGTTCCCTGATGATGATGGTGGCAGACAGATGGCAAGACTACCGGGAGTGCTGCAATGAGTGGCCTCTGGGTGAGCTGTTAGGAAGATGGACGGTGCCACCATGACCCATCCTGAACAGCATCTTCTAGGAGGGAAATGGGGCATCCAAGATGCCACCCATGTAGGCAAACTTCCATTACACTGAGGATACTGTCAAGGGGAAAAACTGAATTGGGCAGTAGTGTTCCCTGAATACTTCACTGTTATCTATTTTTTTACTTCAATTTTATTTGATTTGGGGGGAATTTTTTTTTTTTTTTTTTTGCCATTTTCCTTAGCTTCTGTATCCATTACAACATCCTAACACTTTAATTGGCTTTCTACGGGACAAACAGGGAGCACTGATTCTGGCAAGGTAGACTTTTCTGTCCTGTTGATTGATGGGTTAATTTTTATTGAGCACAGCGTGCTAGCAGAACCAAAAATCCAAGACAGAATTCCAACTCTAGGAATTTATGTTCTAATGAAAAGTATGACAGCCAACAATGCAATCCTCCCAGCTTCTTTCTTTTATGAGTATGCCCTCTATCTCTCTCTTTTAAGACAAGTCTACATAAGCAAAAAGTGTGTACTGAGGCAACTAGACAGATAACTTGAGCCCAGAAACATGCTATTTAAAAAAAAAAAAAAAAAGAGCCAATTGGATCAGGTAGCCTGGTGGGGGGATTAGTTTCCTCAAAAGAGTTTCACTAATCATATTCGCTGAGTGGCTACTCAATGGCGAAATTTAAAAGGATCAAACATTTCTCCAGATTCTTTTGGTTCTATCCTATGTCAACTTACATTAAATTATGTAAAGTTAGGGCTTCCCTGGTGGCGCGGTGGTTGAGAGTCCGCCTGCCGATGCAGGGGACACGGGTTCGTGCCCCGGTCCGGGAAGATCCCACATGCCAAGAAGCGGCTAGGCCCGTGAGCCATGGCCGCTGAGCCTGCGCGTCCGGAGCCTGTGCTCCGCAACGGGAGAGGCCACAACAGTGAGAGGCCCGCGTACCGCAAAAAAAAAAAAAAAAAAAAAAAAAAAAAAATTATGTAAGGTTAAATTTCTAAAAGTTACATTTTTGGACTATGTAGTAGCTTAACGCCACACAGAAATCCTTCACTGAAATACAATTCAATAAATACTGTATGGCTTAATTTTATGAAGGGCTGATGATTTTTTAAATAATCATTTAAAGAATGTTCATTGTCCCTCTGTGTCCATGATATAAGGATCCATATGATCATTTCTTCAGTCAATGGCCCCCAAAAGAAGATTCCCTTTCCAAACTATTCTCTTTCTTTTATCAAGCACTCAAAGCTAAGTAACCTAGAGTGTTTTTCCAATTTGCTCAGAGCAAATTTCAGTGCTCAAATGAACTGTTTCACCTCTGAATCAGCCACAGTATTCCTGAGCCACCATTTCCTCATCTATAAAATAAAGTGTATTGGAGATAATGATCTTTAAAATTCCTTCCAGCTATGAACCACCAACACACACACAGACATAGACACACACACACACACACTCTTATATGATTTCTGACCTCATTCATATCTTTATTTAATTACAATAGAAGCTTCATAAGAGCCCAGCCTGTGTCTGTCTTATTCACCTGTATACCCCTGGTTCCTGGCGCAGAAATGGAGTACACTAAATATAACTTGAATTAATATAATTACCCAATGTTCATAGCAATGTGTTCTGTTGCATGATGCCTTGAATCCTTCTCTGGAAGGAAGCAAAGCCCATATTATAAATTCACACAATTTATTTGTATATAATTCTTACACCATATTTTAAAATCTTACATTTAATCTGCCTGTTTAGCTGCAGCTAAAATTTTGTCATTTCTCTTCCACTTTTCTCTTATTGAACGCACTGTCTTGCACACTTTTTCATAAAAGGCCCAACTTAAAAATAAAGCTAAAACATAGAACATGGAACTTGCACGCACGTGACTGGAGCTTGGACTGCTGGGAAAGAAATGAGCATGGTCCCCACGCCCGTGGAAGCCAGGTTTGCTGCCACCAAACTTACAAGCTGACAGCCTATCCAACAACACACAGAGGAAATAAAGCTCCTTGCTCCCTAACTTAACAATGTTAAACTCCTGTGCCCCCCGACAGTGAGTCTGATCCTGAAGAACTGGGCAGAATGAGCCAACCACAGCCCCCAGAGATCCCCAAGATTCCCATTACCCACTGAAAGGGTCCACGGTGAGGCACAGGGTCAAAACACCTCCAACAAGGTTAAACGTGCTGACTTAATTTTTTCCTAACAAGTCAGAGGTTCTTCTCTAAACAGAAAGCCTAACCAGAACACTGAGACTGTGTCCTCAGATAGGTGGACGGCAGGGAGTTTATGGGTGGATTATGGGGAAGACAGAGGAGGAACAGGAAACAGAGATGGCAGAAATGTATATTACCTGTGGGATTGATTTTCTTGCGCAAAATCTCCAGTACATTTGATAGGCAATGCTGCCCTCTAGTGGCCAAGTGGGATGAGCACAGGTTCCAATTAAATGCCCACACAATTTAGGGGCATTTTTTGTTGTTTGTATCTAGTTTTAAGATTATTCTGTTTTTAAATCTTAAAGTGAAAAAACAGACATTTTACCAAAACACATAACTTCTTATAAAAGAACTCATGTGACTTTTCTCCTCTTCCTTTCTTCATTTATTTTTCCATGATGCCCCTTTATACTTAGGCAGTGTTAGGCTTTCCCAGCAAACCACTTGGCCCTGGTCCCTGAAAAGGCCTAGGGAAGCTTGGCATCTCTCATACACCTCAGATGCTTCCTTCTTGAGGACCACAGGGGAAGGCATAGGGTGGAAACTGGCCCTCACTGCTCCCTTTGATTGGAAGGCTCCGTCCTTACTTCCTCATATGGCTGTTTCCTTCTCATCACTTAGCTCAGCTCAGAGGCCACCTGGCTACAGCAGACCCAATCCACCCCCACCTTCCCAGGGTGTCAATCCCTAGCACATCATCATTCTTCTGGCTTCCTACAGCTCATCACTTTCCCAAATTATGTTCTTTACTTGTTTCCTTATTCTCTTTCTCTCCCCCATCACAATATAAGCTTTGTAACAGCAGGGACCTTATCTATTTTTTTCACTGATACATGTCCAAATACTAGAAATTGTTGCAGGCGCTTGGCACAGAGTAGGCTCTGAATAAATATTTTTGAATGAATGAATAATAGAGAATATTTACCTCCTAAGCCTTCTCTTCCAATAGCAATATTTTTGTCTAACATCCTGCCACCTCTCATGTTAGAAAAGTGGGACATGGAAATGCAGAATTTCACTTGGGAACTGTAAGGTATAAAATCTCTGACCATGCATCGGCAGAGGTAGCAGATTAGGATTGAAAATTACTAGTACTACGTTTAATTTAATTTCTTAAGTCTGATTATATATATTTCTCCCTGTCTACGCAGCAAAAAGTCCTATTATCCTCAAGTACAGTTTTCTAAAACAATAGAAATACACAGAAAAGATACGGAAAAGAACAAGATGATAAAATTCTCAGTCTTGTTTATAATCTTGTTATTAAATGTCAGTTGGTAGTATAAGTCAGTTTAATTGATTTGAGAAGTGACATAAACTTAAGAAGATATACAACCCCATCATCCCAGGCCAGTTTTTAAGAACACTGTACCCTTTCTTGGTAATAACAGTATATACTATGTTGTAGTGACCCCAATACCTGCCTCCATTATATCTTTTAAAGCAAACACTTCAGTTTCTTTACTTAATTGTAGAACCATCTTTGTAAGACTTGTTTTGATAATCTCCTTATATCAGGGCTATTTTTTCTTTTTGTTTCATGTTTCCTTCCTTTTTTACCCCATATAGAATATAATAATATAATATGCCACCCCAGTGCATAATACAAAAGAATTCTAGCTGCTCTGGTGAAAGCCATGTTAGGGTCCCAAAGTCCCGTCCAGTGAGCCTCTTCCACCATCCTGCTCTCCCTCTCCAACCCTCCTCTCACTGTGAAAGCCACTGAGTTCCCTCTGTGGGGCTACAGGGCTCCTGAATTCATACAGAAGCCAACAGGTGTAGATCATACCCATAGTGATCCCAATACTTTAAAAAATATTCTAATATCCTACTACTAATTATGGCTCAAGAGTGGCACTTAGTAAACAAGCTAATGGATGATTTCCATACATTTGTTCATTCAGTAAGTACTTTATTTGTGGATTATGTTCTCACCATGAGTCAGGCTCTGCTAAGTGCAGGGAATACCTGTGAGACAGACAGGGCCTCTGCTTTTACAGAGGTTAGCACAGTGGGAGATAGTAGTAAATAAGCAGACAATTATAATACAAGGTAGCAAGTGTGCTGACTGGGCAAATACAGAGGGGAGCATATAGGGAGTATACCCAGCAGGAGCTTCACAGATCAGGAAAGGTTTTCTGGAGGTGGAGATACAGATATAGATGGGGGAAGAGTTTGGAGAGAATTTCCAGCTAAGAGGATAACAAGCACACACAAGCCTGGGGTGAGAAAGAGCATGGCTCAACCTGAGGAACCAGAAGAAGCTCTGTTTCAATGGAGCATCAAGTGTGTAGGGGACAGAACAGGGAGAGGAGGGAGAGACAAGGCTGGAGAGGTGAGCGGGGTCACATCACAAAGGGTCTTATAAGTCATTGTAAAAAGTCTGGACTTGGGCTTCCCTGGTGGCGCAGTGGTTGAGAGTCCGCCTGCCGATGCAGGGGACATGGGTTCGTGCCCCGGTCTGGGAAGATCCCACATGCCGCGGAGCGGCTGGGCCCGTGAGCCATGGCCGCTGAGCCTGCGTGTCTGGAGCCTGTGCTCCGCAACGGGAGAGGCCACAACAGTGAGAGGCCCGCGTACCGCAAAAAAAAAAAAAAAAAAAAAATGTCTGGACTTTAGCTGGAAGGCAAGGTAAACCTCTTGAAAGATTATAATAAGGGAAATGATGTGACCAATTCAGCTGCAGTGTGAAGCACGGCAGCAAGACTGATCATTGTGATAAATAAGGAGAATGTTGTAACAATGGAGATGAGAGACGATGGTGGCCTGAATTGGAAAATGGCCATTGAGATGGAGAAGACAGATGGATTCAAGAGATACTTAAGATGAGACCTGCTTAGTTGAATGTGGGAGGTGAAGGTAAACAAAAAGAAAAAGATGATGCCCAAGTTTCTTGCTTGAGCCACTGAGTGGATGGAGATTGCATCACCAAAACAGGGTACCTTATATGGGCAGAAAGATAATCAGCTTTATTGGGATGTGTTGTGGGACATATCTGAGGGACAAGCAAGTGGAAATAATCAGGATGTAGCTGTGTATGTGGATTTGAAACTCAGAAAAACTGTGAGCTAAAGATAAAGATTCAGGTGTCATCAGCATATAGGCTAGGTGGTCCTTGAAGACATGAAAATACTTAAAATATCTGGAAGATTTTGTAGAGAAAGCAAAGTAGGATCTAGAATAGAACTTTGTGGGACAACAATACCTGTAAGGGGCAAACAGAAGAGGAGGAGCCCCACAGGAAACAGAAAAGGAAGAGACAAGGGGATAGAAGGCAAATTTTTGGAAGCCAAAGGAAGGGAGTGTTCCAAGAAGGAGAGAGTGGTTGACTATGTTGGATTTTGCTGAGAGATAACTGAGATATGTTCTTCAGATTTAGCCAGAAGCCATCATTAGTGACCTGAGTGAAAATAGTATTGGTGGAAGTCATAAGAATAGAAGTCCCATTCTTATAGGGTCAAAGGAAGATGAGAAGGTAGAGACAATAGTGAGACAATTCTTACGAAGCTTTGCTATATAAAAGTAAGAGATATGGTGATAAAACAGAAATGTGAGCTCAAAGGAGGTTTTTGGTCGGGTATATGTAGAAATACTGATGGAAAGGAAAGTATTATCATTTCTATTATATAGAAAATCAAAGAGGTTAAGCAGTTTGCCCAAATTTATATAATCAGCAGAGCTAGGATTAAACCTAGGTCTGTCTGGCTCCAAAGTCCTTGTTCTTAACTATAAAGAGTACACAACTCAATTCTAGGTACTGGCTTCCCAACAGAATTTACTATATTAGAATCATATTCCAATTAGTACTAGGGGGAAAAAGCACGTATCATGTACCCCAGCCCTACTTAATAGACCAGGAAACTGAAGCTAACAGTGTCTGGCTTAAGCTTGCACAGCTCACGGGTGGCAAATCTCAGCTCTAAGGTTCAGAGCTCTTTGTCTTCTTTTATTCTAACTCTCATAACATCTCCACTTGGTTTAGAAGCAGATTTGGAGTTGGAAAGTAAAGCGTAAAGTACCTTGATATGACAACCGATTGGGTTATGCTATTTAGATTTGCTGTATGAATTATCTATCTACGTCACTCTTTGCAAGGCTAAATTGACCTCTAAAAACTCTGCCTAGCATGCTAAGATATAAATAAGTAGAATTCTGAAGATATATACTGAGCCTCCTATATATTTCTAGTAAAAATTACCAAAATTAGCACTTTCAACTCAGTCTCGGTGTTATTCACCCCGCAAAACAAGTATGTAATTATTGCCAAAGTTATCCTCAGGGAAAGGAGTGTATCATTTTTGCATTCCTGGTTTGGTTTACCTAAAAGGTATGTTAAGTACAGATTGGATAATTAAGGGAAGTTTTAAAAACGGGAGGATATAAAATTGCAGTGAAATAGAAAATAACTATATATAAAATTCTGCAGTAGAGATGGTCAACCTTTTTTGTAACACGAAACTCTAAAGTCTGTATGCGCATCAGATTCAGTTCAGTGACACAGTGGTTTTAAACATGGAAATTAATTAAGTAGGTAAGTGGTACCATCCAAACAGGGTAAAGCCCTTGGAACCTGCCCAAGTACCTCCTAAATAAACCTACCTGCACCCAAGTTCTTGTCCCAGATTCAGCTTTCAGTGATCTAAACTAAAACACTACTTACACAGAGCATGTGCTCTGGAATCAGACTGCCTAGTTCAAATGCTAATCACACATGGACTAATTTTGTGACCTGAGGCAGGTTACCTACCCTCCCTAAGTCTCAGTTTACTCAGTAGATTCTGAGTATATTCACAGAACCTATTTTTGGGACATTGTTCTCCATGAGTTTCTCATATTTCTACATATCTCGTGAGACACTGACTGCCCTTTGTTCCAGACTACTTTCTCAAGGATTTTGTAAACCAAGCAGCTGTGGAAGAAAGAAATAGCATCCCCCTCAGAGCAAAGGGCAGGCATACTTACTGCTCATTATAAAAGATTTAGGTTTCCTAAGCTTACGGCTCCCCTCCTATAACACCATACACTAGATGCTGGCATCCGCACAGAACTTCAGGGCCAGGGGAACTAGGCACATATGCTGATGCTCATGCTGTAGGCTCAGTTGTGAGTAATAAAGTCCTTTTTTCTCTGACCCAGGAGTCTCCTGTCTTCTGCCAGCATCCAAAAACTTGCAAATGGAGCCCAATTTCAGATCCTTTGCAGTTCTTGACACCTTATAGAATTTAAAGATGACATGGGTGTGTTTATTGAAAATGTTTAGCATACCTCTTGGTACTTGGTAAGCACTCACTAAATGCTAACTCTATATTCTAACCATCAAAATGTGAGTATGCCCATGGGATTGCCACATAGATAAAAATGTGTGTATGTTTGAAATCCCACGAGCAGAAATTCAGTCCTGTGTGTTCAGGCTTTGTGTATTTCCAGGTGTATACTTTTATACATTCCAGGTACAAATGCCCACAGGGAGGTGACCTATGCGACTCTTCTTTGCCATCAATACCTCAATGACTACCAGTATTCATTTCTCATAGCAGAGCCTGGCAGGTGAAGTCTTAGGACATGTTCATTATATGTGATTGGGAGAGAGATTTTGAACAGGAGGTTTTGCCCAAATAAACAGACCTGAGTAGTAGCCAAAGGTCTCCTCATGAGGATGGTATCCATCAGTGTCTATCTTGCTTAGTACTGTATTTCCAACATATAGCACAAGGCCTGACAGAGAGTAGAGGTTCAGCAAATCTTTTTGGCTGAATGACTGCTATCCCAGAGAGAAGTTGAGGGAGCCTTTCTCTGCCATCCAGAAGTAGACTTCTGAGTCATTCAAGTGTTCCTGTCCTCAAATTATCCCCACCAAACATGGCAACCAGTTTACCCACTAAAAGGAACTCCATCAAAAGTCTAAGATAAAAAGAAACAATAAAATAACAAAACAAACTTTTGACCTACTTTGTTATGCATTGAAAGGCACACTGTAGCAGACAAGAGGGCTCAGTGCTATGTAATTGTCATCAGTGTTTCACTTAATATTTTAATGAGCTGAGCAACTGACATCCTGGTTGAATACATGCCTTTTGTGGGTCTTGTTACTAAGCAAAAAAAGTATATAAAAAAATTGTCCTTTAAAAAAACCCATAATTCCTTAAAACGTAAGTACACCCCAAATGCCACAAAGATGATTCCTGTCATCCTTCCTCCTTCCTTCCAAGCCAGCTCTTCTCATATTTTCCTTCTCCTGCCTCAGAGTTGCTGACTTGGGTTCCAGACTCCTATGCTGGTTCCTGGATTCAGAGCAGATCTTTCTGAGCCAGGACATGTTTGCCAGGACAGGCAGTGCCATTTTTAGCTATTTCTCTTCTCTATTCTCCCAAACCCTTCCCAGAAAAACATTGATACATTTATTTTAATATTCCTTCTTTCCCTTCGGCTGGCAAAGGTTTCTCTGTATCTGATGTTTGCCTCTATTTGCTCCATGCTCTTCCTCTGTTCTCTCTTTTCTTCCCCCCTTTCATTATCCTCTCTCTGGGGAGGGTTGATTGACTGGAAACCCCAGGGCCATCAAAAGGCAATTTCAGAGAAGCAAGGGAGACTGGTACATGGTTCTAAACTGGGAGGGAACAATAGCAAACTGAATATTCTTTAAGCAATGTGGAATCTACATTCCTTCTTTACCAGCCTTTGAAAATAAGCATTAAAATTCTTCCCATCACACAGATGGGAAAACAAAGGACTGAGAGGTTAAGCCACCACGCCAAGTCTAACAGAAGGTAAAGGGCAGCACCAGGATTTGGGCCCAGACACTGTGACTCCAAGGCCCATTCTTACCCCTGTGCTTCTCCCTTGAACTCAGATTTGAGGGATGAATATGAGTTACCTGAACAAATAAATAAAGGAGAGGGCAAGTTCTTCCAGGCAGAGGGCAGAGCATTATACAGAGGCCTAAAGATGTGAACCAGCTTAACAAGTTTGGGGAACCACAATGACCACAGGGAAGTTAACCAGGAAACAAAAATACCTAGCAAACTTCAGATACTCATTCATGACATAGCTGGAGAGTGGTAAAACCATGTAGAGTTCATATTCATGAGACTTGGGTTGGAATGACAGCTGCATTTCTGGTTAGTGTGTTATTTAAACTCTCTAAGCATCTACTTCCTCATCTCTAAAACTGGAATGACACACATTTCACAGTTTAATAGCAAAGATTTTTAAAAGTTAACATATGCAAAAGCTTGTAAACTGTGGCGTTCTATGCAAATATCTTTCTCCCTCTGTAATGGAAACTGGGTTCAGCACAGGGACTCAGGAAGCAACTGTAGGATAAAGGACATTCCAGGGGCCTGGGAAAATCTTGCAGGCAGCCTTCAGTCTAGAAGTTATTTTTTTCTAGCCTGAAGTCTGAGAGGTTTATAAGACCCATCCTAACCCAGCAGTACAGAGAGAACACTTTTGCCAAAGGCATTAGTCAAGCATTTTTCCACCAGAGGGAAGTTGCACCTCTGACCTTCAGCATTTTATGGATTTTATGAAATACGATAAGAACAGAAATGACTAAAACAAAGAAATACCAGACTCTATGTCTTAAAACTGAACTTTGCAAAAATAACAAAGAATCTGCAGAACCTGTATATCTGCTCTAATCCAGTGAGCTGGTGTAGGATGCAGGGTCAGCCTGGGACACAGGCTGGGGTGAGAGCAAGGCTGATCAGTAGGTGAAGAAGCGGCCTGTGATGGAAGAAGATGCCATAGCCAACACAAGAGTCGCTTCCCCCAGCCACCACTGGGTTTTAGTACACGTAATGATCTGGAGATATTTGCAAGTTGTGTAATACTAGCTGAAAGAAAGTTCAATCTGTCGTGTTTTGAGGGCTCTTCTCTGTCCCTAAGCTCTCCACTCGAGGCACCTCAGCAATAAACAGGAAATATCACTGCTCTCTTGGAGCTTACGTTCTAGGGAGTACAGATGAACTGGAACCAGGCTGCACAGCAGAAGGTGAGCAGAGGGCGAGCTAGCGAAGCTTCATCTGTATTTACAGCCACTCGCATTGCTCACATTACTGCCTGAGCTCCGCCTCCTGTCAGATCAGCAGCGGCCTGAGATTCTCATAGGAGCACGACCCCTACTGTGAACTGCACGTGCGAGGGATCTAGGTTGCGTGCTCTTTATGAGACTCTTAACGCCTGACGATTTGAGGTGGAACTGAGGCAGTGATGTTAGCACTGGGGATCGGCTGCAAATACAGATTATCATTAACAGAGAGGTTTGACTGCACAGAGAGCATAATAAATCAATTGCTTGCAGACTCATATCAAAACCCTATCAGTGAGTGGCAAGTGACAATGAAGCTGCATCTTACGGAGTAGACAGGACATAAGCAACACACTTCGGGTGTCACTGTCTCCCATCACCCCCAGATGGGACCATCTAGTTGCAGGAAAACAAGCTCAGGGCTACCACTGATTCTGCATTATCGTGAGTTGTATAACTATTTCATTATATATTACAATGTAATAGTAATAGAAATAAAGTGTACAATAAACGTAATGCACTTGAATCATCCCCAAACCTTCCCCTCACCCTCCGGTCCATGGAAAAATTGTCTTCCATGAAACTGGTCCCTGGTGCCAAAAAGGCTGGGGATCACTGAACTAGACAATTTCAGATAAAGTGCTAAGTGGCACATAGGAAGTGCTCAGTAGTATTTGTCACCTGGATAGATAGATTGTTGAGGCCTAGGATTCTCTCAAAAGACCACCTTTGAGCAGCAAGGCAGTAAAAACACCTGCCTTCACTGGCGAAGCCAGTTAAGTCATTAAGTCATTCAGCAAACAGTTCTTAAGTATCTAGTCCATGCCAAGCACTATGCTAGGGACACTAGGGATACAGAGATAAAACATATCCCAGACACTCAACCACCTTTTTATTGAGAAATCAGCTTCTGTTTGTTCTATCTTTTACTAAATTTGCCCACTTTCAGATTCACCTGCATGTATCTCCTTCCAGGAGGGACATAAAAGGCCTGATGCCTAAAGGCTTTCAGAGCCTGGAAGGGCCAGGCTTTCCCAAGTAGGAAAAGTAGCAGGTGACATTTTCACAAGGCAGGTGGTTCCTTGCTGGAGTTTCCCATCACACTCAGAATCTCATGCTGAACTAGTAGTGAGGATGAAAGTGAAAGATCAATCAAGGCAGTGACCAATTCTCTCCCGAGCATGAGACCACATGTCACTTAATTTGTAGATGGGTGACCCAACCGCAGAATGCTCTGGAAGCCTAAGATGTCTAGAAACCTAGAATGTTCAAGAAGTAGAGAAGTTTGCCTTCTGGAAAGAGGAGTGGAAAATCATTACAGAGGAAGAGTATTACTGGCTGCTGTTTCCACAGATCAGAGAAGAGTCCTGTGACTGCAGTATAGGTCCCCTTACCACTGGCTCTCTGAGCTCACAAACATGCATAGAGACACATATAATTAGGATGGCTCTGGCCATCTTATTATTAATATTTAAGATACGTGAGGAGACAAATCCAGCCAGTTTCTTCTCTAAATCCCATGGTATCTTTGGGGAAAGCCTAATCTGTCTTGCCAATATATAGAGCTTCTTCCAGGTGCCTGTTAATCCTCCCTTTTATTTTATTGTTTTTAAGTGAAGAGAGTTTATTGAGCTGACAAGACCATTTAACTTGTGATTTCAAAATTGTGAGCAGAGAACACTGAATTTATGAGTTGTTTAAAGGTCTGGAAGGTGGAAAACAGCCCAGACAAGCAGCCGGGAAGGCTGAGGAGGAAACACAGGTGCTGAGAATGGAAAATAATCTACCCCCAGAGGCAAATGAAAAACACAATACAGAACAAGAAAAGAGCACATGGGTCAACCTGAAACTTGTTGTCAATCTCTTTTCTCCAAAAAAAAAAAGATGATTTAATATGTAAGAGCAAATGTATGTGTCAATTGGGGTTGCCTTCTGGAAGAAAGTCAATCCATAAATCCAAGAAATAAATAAACAAGCCACCATCTTAGACAATGTTCTTGAAAAACTGACAAGGCAAATCTGCTTGAAGTTGATAGGCTGAGGCTGGAAAAGTGGCCCAGGATTCTGTTTGCTTTCCCCTGATTTGATAAAGGTCTATAAATGCTGTTCTCCCTAACCTCCAGCCCTCCACCTCCTCCATCCATATACAGGCCCCCTTCCCAGAGAGTAAAGTGACTACGTTTGTAGCATGTTGAGATATCACGTTGAGGTATCACACTGGCCTCCCTGGAGCCTGAGTCAGCAGATCGGTTTTTCTAGATAGGCTTTGGTTTGATTTCCTAAGTGGTGGGAAAAAGTTTTTTCTTTGAAATTTACATGTATCATCATAGGCCATCAGTGAGAACAGTAACATGACCAGTGTGAATTTTATATTCCATAATATTATTAGCATGGACCTTGGTAACTCTCTGGGTTCATTTTTATTTTGTTTTGTTTCAGCTATGAAGGAAACCTAATTATGACTTAAGCTTTTCTTCAAGGTGGAAAATTCTATCATGAACCCTAGATTCAGTACTCTGAATGGGAACCTCAGCCCTTTTTTTGGATACTTGGTAAGGTTGATATATTCCTGGACAGACAGGAGGAGGGAGAGGGGGTGGTCCCTGAATACAATCATTCCTCCTCTAGATCAGGAGCTTTGTTTCAGGCCTTAAGTAACAGAACAAACTCAGTTGTAGAAGGCTTGTTCTGAAAAATGCAACTGAATATTGTTCTAACGAATGAATCCTGGAGGAGATAAAACAGACCATGCAGATGAGGGCTATGTTATCTTCAGTGCTTTGTGCCTGGCATGGAGGAAATGTTCTATAAATAATATTTTGAATAACTGACAGTACCCTCATCCTCACTGGTATATTCATCAAGCATCTGATGAAACACCAAAAACTGAAATCATCACTTTCTTCAAATTTCTCAACCTCCCTCACTAATGGATATTTTGCCAGCATTGCCAACGGATGGCAGAATGAACTGACTGGACTCTCCTGTGCCCAACCTCTCTCTCACCTTTAAAAGCCAAAGGATCCCTCACCTGTAAGACCTGTACCAGCCTTAGTTTGACTGGCCCTTTTCTGTTCCATAGCCCATCGCCATATCTTTCCTTTCTGCAGAAGAGCAGTGACATGTCTAAAAGCCAGAAAAACAAAGGTCTGGAAAATTTACAAACCACCTAGTCATCCCCTGAAAAATAAAATGTCCAAGGCAACGTGTGATTTCCTGTTGGTTTGTGCTCCACTGTGTGTATGTGGCTTTTATATATATATATATATATATATATATATATATATATATATATATATATATATATATATATAAAATGCCCTGTTTGGAAAGTGGGTGCTGTACTTTTATCCTACCAAGAAAAGAAGCTTTTGTACTTGAAAATATTTTTTTTACTTGATGGAAGCAATAAAAAGGACAAAACCACTAACAGCTTATATTCATTTAAGGCCTTCCTGACCCTCTACTCAATTTGTTTCTTTGCAGCAGTTAAGTATATTTTGCCTGAGTGTCACCAAGATGGTGAGCACATACTCTGCCCCTCCACACCCATCTTGAGGCCAGACTTGATATTCCATTGAATTAAAAAAGAAAAAGAAGAAAGAAAAGAAGGAGGAAGGAAAGGAGGAAGGAAGGGAGGAGATAAATTCACATTTCCAAGGCATTAATGATTAGTGTAGACTTTCTGAAGAATGTTCCAAGAAGACAGAGATGTTCTATGGCACAGGGAAATGTCATCAAAAACCACCAACCATCAGGTCTTCCTTTCTATATACCAGTTGTTCCCAAAAATATACAGGTAGGGCCCACCCAGACTAATGGAATTTGTATCACTGGGACTAAAATTCAGGTTTCCTAGTTTTAAAAACTCCCCAGGTTATTGCAATGTGACATCAAGGTTGAAGACCACTCTAGCCTTCCCCCACATCTCTTTTCTCATGCAAACAATTTAACTCTCTTCTCCCTCAAAAATTATATCCTCATCCCCTTTACCCTACTCCACAAACCAAGATTCCTCACTAAGATCCACCCTCCTTAGAAGGCTATAGGTAAGTGGGAAAGTATGTAGTTTTCCCCATGACTATTTCCTTCTGGGCATATGTAGCATCAGCACCTTTTAGAATGAGCAAGGCGTGTCCCCTTTTATTGAATCCAGGAGGCAGAACTTGTACAATACAGCAAGGAACTTGATATAGTATTTTACACACAAAATCCTTGGACTAGACTTGAAAGATGCACTCACTTATTCTCAGGCATAAGGATTTGCACTCAAGCCCTGCTAGTAAGTCGCTGTATATCCTCTTCGCAAATAATCCAGGAGAGGAGATTTTACGTTCCTTCAGCAAACTCTGATCGTGATGAACAAAAACATCTGCAAAAGTGTCAGCTTAGCTGGTCTGGGAAGAAAGAAGCCAACAGATCTGATTCCCTTTTTGCATTCCCCTTCTCTTTGCTACCTTTCTCCTGAATTAACTGCCATGTTTCTATCCTTAGGAAAGGCAATGAGCTATATGGTAGAAAGGACAGGGGGCCAGTCAGAGTCAGGGATTATAAGACTGCAAGAAACTGAATCCTAGTCAAGCTAGTTAAGGATCACCTGGAAGGCTCTAAAAAAATTCCTGGTGGTTTTCATTCAGTGGGTATGGGAGGGGGATCCATGCATTCGTAGTTCTAAATGCTGCACCACGCACCTGGCCCTCAGCAGCCTCTGGTCTCTCCTTCTCTCTGCATCTGCTTCATTCCTGCCTTACAGAGCCAACTCCTTTGCTGATTCCTGCACTATGATACCAGAGGGCCTGTGGCTTTGGTTTGCCAGGGCACCAATTCTGGCCCCCACTCTGCAGAACCTTTCAGAACTGTCTCTCAGTTCAAATTACAGAGCAAATACACCTGCTCACTGCACAACAAGTACATTGGTTCTTCTTTGAACTTTGTTCAAATGTTGGTCCCACCACCTCTAGATGTGTGACTTTGACCATGATACTTAGAACAGAAAAACAAATTTCCACTTCACTGGACTGCTGTGAGGATTAAGTGCAAATGTATAGGGACTTCCCCGGTGGTGCAGTGGTTAAGAATCCGCCTTCCGGGCTTCCCTGGTGGCGCAGTGGTTGAGAGTCCACCTGCCGATGCAGGGGACACGGGTTCGTGCCCCGGTTCGGGAAGATCCCACATGCCGCGGAGCGGCTGGGCCCGTGAGCCATGGCCGCTGAGCCTGCGCGTCCGGAGCCTGTGCTCCGCAGCGGGAGAGGCCACAGCAGTGAAAGGCCCGCGTACCGCAAAAAAAAAAAAAAAGAATCCGCCTGCCAATTCAGGGGACACAGGTTCAATCCCTGGTTCCCACATGCCACGGAACAACTAAGCCTGTGAGCCACAACTACTGAGCCCACGCACCTAGAGCCCGTGCTCCACAACAAGAGAAGCCACCGCGATGAGAAGCCTGCGTACTGCAACAAAGAGGAGCCCCTGCCCTCTGCAACTAGAGAAAGCCCGCGCGCAGCAACGAAGACCCAGTGCAGCCAAAAAATAAATACATAAGTTTTTTTAAGTGCCAATGTGTATCTTACAACTATCACATTGCCTGGCACCTACCAGGTTCGTCTCCATATCCCTCCAGACACAGCGGTAAGGCTAGGAGTCCGACTTGCTGCTTCTCTCTCACACTGACACCTGAGTTACCCCCGCCTATGCCCCGCCTATACCATTCCACAGATGCCCACAATGTGGTCTAATGAATCTTGTTGCTTCTCCCTTTCCTCACTTTGTCAATAGCCATTTACATAACTCATTAGTACAGAGACAGAAAAGAAAGTTTCTGAAACTCAGAGTAGTTTGATTTACTTTTGTCAGACTCTCTGGTTGAGAAGAAAATTAAAACTAAAAATCAAAATGAAACTTTTGTTTTGGGCGTCTGTGGATTCAATTCACCTGTGCTGTCTTAGTTCAGGTAATAACAAATTACCACCTGGGTGGCTTCAACAACAAATATCTATTTCTTACAGTTTTGGAGGCTGAGAGTTGAAGATCAAGGTGCTGGCCGATCCAGTATCAGGTGAGAATCCACTACCTGGTTCGCAGAAGGCTGTTGTCTCGCCATGCCCTCCCACAGCAGAGATCAGAGAGCACAAGCTTTCATGTCTCTTCTTGTAAACGCACTAATGCCATTCATTGATGGCTCCACCCTCATGACCTCATTATCTCCCAAAGGCCCTACCTCCTAATAAAATCACATTGATGGGTTAAGATTTCAGCAGATGAATTTTGTGGGGACAAACATTCAGTCCATAACAATGCCATCTGTCATTCCTGTGGCCTTGAGAAATGGAGACTTTGCATGTATTCAATATTTTCATTTTTACTTGTTTTAAGTTTTGTAAGTCTTCTGAATGTAGACAAGATTAAAAATGGGTAATAAGTCCAACTATTTTTCCTCTTTTCTGCCTCTATCTCCTGTCATGTTTCTTGTTTCTTTGTAGGGTAAAATTAGCATCTCCCATTAGTTTTTAATAGCTCCATAAACCCTCAGTTCTACCCAGCCCTACTTTGAGTTAGTCTGTCTTGCTGCTCTTTGCTTTTGGTCAGTGGAGAGACTCTTCAGCTTGTCAGGATATGCCTCTGTAGGACGGGAACTAGAGAAAATTCTGACAAGCAGAGTTTTTATTTGATAAGCTCTCTCATGTGAAGTCAAGTCCTCTCTTTGCCTTACCAGGACAGGTGGTAGAGAAGCTTTTTAGATCTTTTTTCTTCTAGGAAACGTTGCACATCTGGAGAAAAAGCCTCCTTTCTTATCTTTTGCCATATTGTTCAAAGCTTTTAGGAAAAAAAAAAAAAAACAGCAAAGAGAAAATCGGTTTTCATCCAGAGAGGGCTCCTTTTGGAAGCCCTGGACTGCAGAGAGATATTTAGGAGGCAGGAGGTCACTTTCTTTTGAAGTCAGACAGCTGTCTCTTTATCACACTGACAATTTCTGGCTGGGAAGAACATCTGAAAAACATATTTCCCAACATGAAAGTTGAGGCAGCTCTTTACCCTGCCATTTCCCGCTCTGGTCTCTACAGGAGTTCCTCCAAACAAACCTCATGTTATAAGAGTGGCAGGCCCACTCCTACTACCCCATTCTGCTTTGCAGCCTTTTGAAGGTCCCCTCTTATCCTCCTCTCTCTCAACCCCACTTCTATAGGTGTCATGAATTTTATACTTTAGAGATGAGAGGAAAGTCTAATGTCTCAGTGACAACATGCAAATGGCATTTTGGCCCCTGTAGAAATGAATAAAGCATCACATCCACTTTGAAACTGGGAACTGAGGGGGACTGTAGACCGTATGAACTTTGGGGACCTCACTCAGAACTCTCAGTAAGGTTCCGAGTGATGCTTTAGGAAGGCATTTTATGTAGACGTGCCATGATCCTGCCTATGGCTTTGAAAGGACATAGGGACACCATTTCGACTAGTCAGAAGGCCCAGGGATGGGCCTCTCTGAGGCAAAGGAAAATAATTTATGGAATAAGTAGTTAAATAATAACAACAACCAATTTTAGTGAACATTTACTCTGTACTAGGTACTATAAAGTGCTTTTATAAGCATTATCTCATTTAATCCTGCCACCAATCCTATAATTCCTTCATGTGCAGATGAGAAAACAGAAATGAGTGCAGCAAACCAGAAGCGGATATGTACATGCATTGTCTGTAGTAGCCATAAACTGTCCATTAATAGAGAAATACTTGAATATGCTTTTTAGTAAAAAGGTAATTTATCATATAATATTGATTTTAAAAACAACCCTTTTTTAGCCAGATAGAAAGAACAGAGAGAGGATCAAAGAAAATTTGGTGAAGTGAACACATAGTAGGAGCTAGGAAGTCCAATGCCTCTCAAAGAAAACTTTTGCCAATTCTAGACCAGTTCCTTGGTCCTTAAGAAGCTTTCTGTATAATATGTTCTACTGGACTGTCAGGCATAGCACCCTCTTGGGATGCTGAGGAAAGATATAGTAAGGTGAATAGGTAGGGTGACAATAGAATTTCTCATCCAAATCAGGGCCCTTTTAAGAGTAAAAGGGGTGTTATCGTAACTGCCTTGGGCAACAGGCATAACCCAGGAGTATCCTAAGCATACCAGAATGCATGGTCTTGTGCACTGGAGACCCTCCAGAGAACAAGCTTCAGACCATCCCACAAACGGCTGTGACTCTGATTCCAGGTTCTGCCCTCCCCTGGCTCCAGGGCTCCACCCTTATCTAACATCCTGCTACTACATCTATGTTTTCAAGTGTTATGTCTCTTTTCTTCTCATCCCCAACTTACCTCAGGTACCTCTGCCCCAACAAACTCCCTGGGGTTAATAGCTTCTACTCATGTCTGCAAGGGGATGAGATCATCCTCCACCAAAGACAATAGAGCCACAGAGCCAACAGACCCTGCCTCACTCTCATCCTCTGTGAATCAATACGTGACCACTGCCATCTGCACAGACTCACAGCAAGGCAAACAAAGCAGATGCCTGAACTCCATGAGGAGAAGGAGGCCAGTCACAATCTCCTCAGCTTTGCTCAAGAAGACCAGACGGTGCTGAGCTCCAGGGGACTCAAGGGAAACCAAAAAAAAAAAAAAAAAAAAACTCTATTCCACTCAAATTGTCTCAATCATTTGCCAGGAAGAAAGCCCTGACCCTAAAATAAAAAATGCTCACTCTAGCCTCTTCAAAATGAAACAGAATGCAGACGGGAGATTCATCCTCTCCTCTCCTTGCTCACCCACTGTCCCATATCCCATTAGTCACGAGAAGCCTTTTATGCCACATAAAATAGAGCCCAGGAGAGGTCAGGCCCATTGATTCATGAACTACATTTGTATCCATTTTATGGGGTTCTAAGGAATCCTATTTTCATGGAGTAAAAAATGTCACTTAAAATATTGCGTAGGGCTTCCCTGGTGGCACAGTGGTTGAGAGTCCGCCTGCCGATGCAGGGGACACGGGTTCGTGCCCCGGTCCGGGAGGATCCCGCACGCCACGGAGTGGCTGGACCCGTGAGCCATGGCCGCTAAGCCTGCGCGTCCGGAGGCTGTGCCCCGCAACGGGAGAGGCCACAACAGTGAGAGGCCCGCATACCGCAAAAAAATAAATAAATAAATAAAATAAAATAAAATATTGTGTAGATGATTTATTAAATCCTCCCTTTTCTTTTTTCTTTTTTTTTTAAGGTGGTGACTGCATAACATTGTAAATTTATTAAATGACACTGAATTTTACATTTTAAAATAGTTAATTTTATGTTAGGTGAATTTCACCTCAATTGAAAAAATGCCTTAGACCCATATAAAGAAACAGAATTATTTTAAAACCTTGGAATGGACCAAATTATGATTCTGAATTAAGGAAAAGGCTTCTCGCTTAGGAGTGCTTTCAGGTGTATTTCTCCAGCTTCTCCCTTATCTTTTCAATGGTCGTTTCTTCTGCTTTGAGTTGCTTGGGTCAGTTGAAACAAATGCTAAATATTTTGTCCCAAACAGCGAGACATGGCAGAAGCCCTCTCTTATTCAGCTTGTTACCCAGGTCAAATCATGCAAGTCAAATCACATGCCATGGAAAAGAACAGCTTCCTGTGAAAAATGCCCCACCTGGCAGCTTTAAGCAGGTGTTTGCCCTGAGTTCTCATCCTAGTTGAGGTGGGGGGTGGGATGGGGAGACATCAAAAGGATCCCAAGAACTTGGCTGTTCCACCCAGAGTCCCTTGCCTCTGTGGTTACACCCCCACTGCAAAGTCGAGAGTGGATGGGGTGCAAAGGGTCAAGTTTAAGGAAAGTCACCCTGTGGTGGGGGGCAGAGGAAGTAAGTGGACAGGCAAAGCGACCAGTGCTTTCCCTTCTCACACACCAACCCCTGTGCTTTACGAATAATCGTTAACACAAATGGCTGAGCCACCTTCAGTACCCTTAGCTTTAACTGGGTACAGAGGAAGATTCACAGAGACATCTACAGGTCACAGTTGGAACTGGATTAAAATAAAGAATGGTATATACTACCTCGTCGATACTCCAATTTGGATGATTCCATCAAACACTAGGGTCAATTTATTGGGAGTTAATTGGACGAAATTAACTAGGAAACAATTTGTCATTTGTTTATCAGTGTGCAAATTATTCAGTGTGGAGAGGAAAGAAATTGATATTTGTTGAGCATTTACCACGTGACAAGCCTTGCACTGATTAACTCTATATTCAGATGCCATTTGATTTCAGAACAGGCCTCAGGGGTAAGAAGTATTGAATCCACTTCATAGACAACCATGGCTCACACGTGTCAAGTAACTTGCCCAAGTTCCCACAGGGAGGGAGCCCAGTGGAAGAGGCAGGTTCAAACCTAGATCTACGTGGAGTTAGGGCCCACCCTCTCTCCACTCTCCCACTACAGCCAGAAGCTTTTAAACGTATGAACTAACTAAACACAGGGCTACCGACAATCACGTACATGTTATGAGGTTGTAATTTACTCACTCCTCTTATTAGATGGGTAAAAAAAACTGGTAGTTTTAGATAAATAGATGAACATCTTTGTGAATTCCCTACTGCTGAGTAACTAGGAGAAAAATAATTAAGGTCCAATCTGCTATAAACCTGGGTCCAAAGAAACCATTTAGAGTCCCCTTGTTTAATGCTCCACCTTTCTAGTTAAAGGTACTTGGTGATTTCTCTGTCTTCCATCCCCCTTCCTGGCTCCTCTGCAAGATGGCACCTGAGTACATGAATACACATGGGATCGGGTTGCTGTTCCTAAACTTGCAACCTCGTGGTAGGTAGGGTCAGGCGCCTCACGCATGACATCCTCTAGCTCCCTGGGCTGCAGGTCCTGGTCGTTTGTCTCTCCACTTGCTGTTGTCTAGCTAAGGTCTGCTGCTCCTGCTGTTTGCAGTTTGTCCTCTGGTTTCTCTTTAAGCTTGGCCAGACCCAGTAGTGCCTCCTAGCTACCTAAGAGCCTCAACTTCTTGCAGGGGGTCTTGCCTTGCTGGGGACCCTGATGTCTTCCTACAGACCTCATTTGAGCTCCAGACCAGTGCTGCCCTGAGCCTCCCCAGACACACACACTGACATACGTAGATACACACGGGCCAGGTGGCCCACTTAGCCCTCTGGCAAGCTTGCCTGCCAATGCCCTTAGCACTGTCAGTGTTTCTTCTGGATACACAGCCACCCCTGGGTACCTTCAGGGTATGCTGGAATCTGGGTCAGACCCCTGGGGGAACTCAGGCCCTCCCTTTAGGCCCACTTGAGCGTGCTGCCACTTCTACTTTGATGTGGCCGCCCCCTCCTCCAACATCAGCGTACAGAATATTCAGTCAACTCCTCAGACGTCTGCACCCACTCTTAGGTTTATTCAGCAGCACAGCCAGCCCTGGCAAATGTAGGCCTGAATTATTTTTTCTTTTTTTTTTTCTTAATATTTTTATGTAAGACAAAAATGAACATCAAGAAAAAAAATGAACATCAAGAGAGGCCTTAAAAGGTGAGTGTGTGGGAGGAATAGGAGTGGGTTGTGACCTCAGAGACGGGCCGATCTCTGGGTTGAAAGATGACTGGAAGGGGAGACGGGAAGAGGGCCCACCGGATGACAGATTAACAAAAGTGGCTGGAGGGAGGGCAGGGCTACTTATGCATGAGAGTAGCTTTTCTTTCTCAATTAAATTTTTGAGAGTAGCTTTTCTTTCTCAGTTAAATTTTTATCTTCTTCTTAGTGCCAACAAGATAACTTCCTCCTAGGAGCCCTGAGATATCTGGTCACTGCAGGCCAACTGGGCCAACACAGGGACAAGCCTCGTTCTAGGGCTGGCAGCACCTCGACCACAGTCTCCTCCACTTTCCTGGCCAGTATCTCCACTCCTGCTCTGTCTCCTCTCAGGGCCCCCAGAGAAGTAGTCAATGTACAGGGCCTGCCCCTACCTTGCCCAGTCCTACCCTCACCCCGCCCCCCACCCCCGCAACAGGTTCAACATTGCAGGCTGTGTTTGGTGCCTGGCAGATCTCAAATAGAGCTTTGACTGTCTTCAATTTTAGGCTGTTTAAGCTGCCAGATGTCTGATTTCAAATATTTAAACCTCTTTTTTTGACAAATAAATTGCACAAATACCAGAAGTATAAATGCCCAGTATTAGAAAGTATGTCTTTTCTCAAAATGTAACTTTAAATTTTATTAAAGTAACCAAATGTTCGTAAGTATTTCCAAATCTATAACTGCCTTTGTCCAAAGATCCAAATAAGACAGTTCAGGCTATCGTGGCAAGGTCAGAAAGGCCCTTCCCAGGGGCTCAAGTACGTCTCACTTGAAATGTCTGTTCCCACAAATCTCGGTGTTACTAGCTCAGCATCTCATTGCTAGAAAGCAGCACCCTGTCTCATCTGCGCTCAGCCACTTTGCTTCATCCCCCCAAAGCACTAATCACATAAGAATGCCTTCAATGCTAGCTTTTATTAGTTTGGGGAACTCATTCATTCATTTAACAAATATGTATTAGGCATCTACTACAGACTAGGCCCTGTTTGGGCTTGGGATTCAGCAGCAAACAAAAGAGACAAAAATCTCTGCCCTCGTGGAGCTTACATTCCAGGGTAAACACTCAGATAATACATACAATAAATAAGACATTACAGAGTATGTCTGATAACAGTAAATGCACAGAGATTTAAAAAAAGCAAATAAAGGGGAAGTAGAGTGCTGGGAAGAAAGTTGATTTTTAAATAGAAGACTCAAGAAGGCTTCACTGTGAGGCCTTTACATTGAGCAAAGTCTTGAAGGAGGTGCTGGAAAGAGCCATGTCCCTACCTGGGGGAGGGGCACCCCAGGCAGAGAGAGAAGCAAGTGCAGAGCCCCTGATGGAGGAACAGCAGGAGGCTAGTCGGGCTGTGGCTGCAGTGGGAATGAATGCAGAGAAAGCCAAAATGTGATCAGAGGACTTGGAAGCTGATTGTGCAGGCCAGTAGGTCAGTATAACATTAGCTTTTACACAGGGTCAATTGGGAAGCTGTCGCAGGCTTTGGCGTAGAGGAGTGATTCTGACTTACATTTTAGATGGACCATCTGGCTCCTGGGTTGGGAAGAGACTAAAAGAGGCAAAGGTGATAGCTGGATGACGAATTTGGAAGCTATTAAAATCACCCAGGTCAGAGCTGGTGGCTGGAACCACTGTCCCAGCAGGGTGATGGTGAGTTTATGGATATACACTGAAGGTCTGCCAGCAGGGTTTACTGATGAACCAAATGCAGATGTAAAAGAATGAGAGGTTTTGGACCTGTGTGAATTCAAGGATGGGGCTGTCATTTACTGAGATTGGAGAGGAGAGTAGTAAAAACAATACAGTTCAGGAAAGGATGTCAAGCTGAATGTTAGGCAGGTGAATTTTTCCCTGGTTATGTTCCTCCGGAGTCCCAGCTTCTGGCCTTGTTGCGGGGCTCCTCTCTTTCCAGATTCTTTTTTCTCTACCCTCTCACCCAGGGTTCCAACTGCCAACGTTGAGCTGCTAGACCAGAAACTCTAAGGTTCCTATTTTTTATTATGTGCCAATGAACAATCTAGTCCTTTCCATATGATGAAAAAACTGAAGAAAGCAAGTTCTCAAATTGATTACAAGAAATGTCAGAGTCTGATTCCAAGCTTGCTGCAAGCCAAACCAAAGAATTCTCTCTTGGGAGAAACATTTATTGAAAAGAAGAAAAAGAAAAGGAAAAAGACGAGGAGGAGAATGCAAAGGAGGAAGAAGAAGGAAGAAGAAGTTACAAGGAAGAAGATTAAGAGGAAGATGAATAAATACAAGTCTGGTTGAAGACTGTCAGCTTGACACTGTCTGTCGGTAGGTGGGTGGCTCACCAACCTTCCAGACGAGGTCCTCATTCAGTAATGTTAGTCCAGCATTACTTCCCATAAGAGGCCTAGTACCTTTTAGACTAAGTAAGAACAGTTCTGTCCACAGCAGGATTTGGGACCATGTTCTTTCTCACTTGTTTCCCTACTCTCTATCCACAACCAATAAACTCCAAGTTTTTTACGAGTGATGAGTTCTACCCTTTCACTACAATGCACAGAATGACAACCATTTCTTTGTGTCTAGCCATAATTCCTTTCTTCTATTATGTTATGCTCTAAAGGAAAGGTTTTCGCTGACACCGTATTACTGTATCACTTCTACACATGTTACTGTAATTGGCATCACTGCTCTCCAAACTGCTTTTTTATGCACAGAGCTCCACTGGCTGTGGGCTCTAGAACAGGAGTTTGGTCAAAGAAGTAATGAAAGTACCAACAGCTCAGAGAACCAATCTCGCTGGCATCGTTTTATTTAGACTTTCTATTAAAGAGAATTCTAACATGTACAAAAAGTAGGCAGACTTGTACGAGAACTTCCACATACTCATCACCGAGCTTCAACAATTATCAACTCAGGCTGATCATATTCATCTATATCCACCCACTTCTCTTCCTCTTGTATTATTTTGAAGAAAATCCTAGACATCGTATCATTTAATCTGCAAATTTTCCACTATTTATTTCTAAGGTTAATTTTTTTTTACAGATAAGCTCAATACCATTGATACAATTTAAGAATTAACAATTCCTTAATATGATTAAATTTCCAGTAAGAATTCAAATTTTCAACTGCCTCATGAATACCATAATTTTATTTTATAGAGTTTGTTTGAATTGGGATCCAAATAGGTCTACACGGTGTGATTGATTGGTAAGTCTTTTAAGTGTTTTTTATAGGTTCCCCTTTCCCTTTCTCTCTCTCCCTCTCTCTCTCATTCTCACCTTGCAATTTCTTTGTTGGAGAAATCATTTCTGGTCCTGTAGAATTTCCCATGGTCTGGATATTACCACCCCTCCATGGTATAGTTTACCATGTACTGCCTATTAATTAGTGGATAGATCTAGACACTATCGGCTTGTTTTAAAATCAGATGTGCAGTCTACTCTAGTACTATTTCCATTATGAAATGTTACTGTTTCTCACAGGTGTTGCATTTCACTTTCACGTTTTTCAAATCTTGCAACATTCTTTTAAGGTAAGAAATATTTGATAGTTTTATTCCAAAAGGACTAACCACTTAAATTGAATATTAAGAAAAAAATTATTTTAGAACAAAAAACTGGTAAGAACTCTTGGCACAAAAGTTACATTCACACTGAGAATAAAAATGGTCCCAAACCTGGTCTAAGGCAGAACTTTTTACATGATATAATTCACAGTCTCTTCTGGGATGTAATAGGCATTGCTGTTAAAATGCTTCCGAAATTTTCTGATAAACGTAAATAAGATTAAGGACTTCTGGGAAGCCAGGGTTACCCATCCAGCTGACTGGCTAGCCTAATAATCTTTAGCCAGACATTATTTTTTCTTGTATTTGGTTTAACAATAATTAACCATTCACTTTTCTTATAAAATCCCTAAAGGGACTCTTGAATCAGCACACTTAAGGGTCTCATCCCTTGCAGCTAGCTTGAAATAAAGTTTTGGCCCAGTCTTTTAATCCATTTGTCCAAGAAGCTGTTTTAACGTCATTTAGGAAGAAACATTGTATTTTTTTTTTACTACTTTGTGTGGCAAAGAATTTTCATTGAAAGGTGTTAAATGTATATATAAGAGTCTTTAAATGTATGGAAAATTGGTTTCTTTGAAACTTCTGAGCACTTTGATTTGACTAATGGAGAGAAATTTCTACTTTAGATAACGTAATTCAAACTTAGCTGTTATCATGGAGAAAAAGATCTTTCTTCAGATTCTTTCTATAAGCAAATTGGTGCCTTGGAGTGGGTTCCAAGGGCCTTGAGAAAACATCTCTTGATAAGTGGAAACTGGTTTGACATCATGATTTAATTGTTGTATCAAATGTATCATGGATAATCTATGGACATTAATGAATTTAACAGGTGAAGGCTAAATTGGTAAGAAGTGCACTTTACATCTGCATTTAAAAAAATATATTAACTCAATGGAAAGTAATGATGAATGTTTGGATAAAATTTTAAACTTGATCATAAGTAAATATTGAGTGAAAACATAATAAAAGGACAGGCTGTGTATACAAATATGTATTTTAGAAAATTATTTTTTATCATGTCTGTACAATAATTTTATTGACATTATCTGGAAACTTTTTTAGTAGCCAAGGAAAAATATACAAGTTTCCAAATGTATATATTACAACAGAGTTGAGCCCATACTCCTATACCTTTCAGAATGCTGGATTGTGTCAAATGGCTCAAGATGGCTTAATTAGACCTGCAGACCTCAAGGTCTGAGCAGGGCCACCAAGGGTAGGTCGGGCCTCACCTGATCCTCGAGGGTTGACCAGCTAGAAGTCTGCATACAGGATTTATGCTGGTATGCAAAACAGCTTCCCCATTCTGGGAGCCAGCCCAGATAATTTATACTGGCTCATCTGCTTTCATCAGCCTTGAGTCTACACCAAAAGAGAACAGGATTCCTGTATTAAGGAAATGACTCTAACGGCAACGGGGAATAATAACAACTATTTCACAGAATTTTTACAAGAATTAAAAGCAATAATGTATACAAAGTACTTAGCACAATGTTCAGTGGACACAGGAGGTACTTACTGTTCATTATTTTAATACATTAAATTATTAATAAATGTATTAAATATTAATGAACATACTAAATTAATAATATTTATTAGATCCTTTTCTTTCCCGAAGTTGAGAGATCCACATGTGCTCAGGGTCAGGGATTATCAATGAAGAAAGCATGACGTAACCAAAATAACTGTGCCTGCATAGTGCTTTATAATCTACAAAAAGCTTTAGTGCATTATCGCACTTGAACCTCAGCTCACCCACAACCACCCAGAGTGTTCTGTGAGACAGCAATAAGTACATTCAGTTCACGCTCCCCGGGAACCTGGCGAAGAAGGCCGTGATGTCGCAGCCACACTCCTAGTGGAGATCTGACTCTGCAGATTCTGACTCTCAGCTATGTCACACCCACAGTCCAGGCCTCCCTCCACATTGCACAGTCGCAAGATTCCAATGTGGGTGACTGAGTACGGGGATTCCCAGGACACCAGACTGCCAGTGCTAAAAACAGCAAAGTCCCAGGCAAACCAAGATGAGTCAGTCACCCTAATTCCAAAAGAAATGAACACCAAACTCTATAGACCAAGAGTGCAAAAAACATTTGCCATCAGAGCCATAGGAAACATGCTGCTTAGCATACGTTGTAGAACTCCAAGGTTACATGGCATGAGAACTGTACATGTTGCTTGGTCTGGGAAGACAGCTTCTCAGATCTCTCAGCTCTCCAAGGGAGGCCGAGAGCAGGCTACAAAACATTTCTCACCAGGGCTCCTGTCAAGGGGTCAGCATTGGTGTTAGCCCCACTCCATGGTTTAATTGCACTCTTTCTGAGGCTTGGCAGGTGTGTCTCAGCATGAACTGGGTGATCACCCAGCTCGGCCTTCCCCTCACAGAAGCAGATGTCTACAGGAGGGCCAAGCAGACCTGCTACAGCTCCTTTAGAACAGCTGTAATGAGAAATGGTGTCACAATGTAAAGGAGGGGGAACCATCTCCAAACCTCTCCTTTTAGAGAAATCTAAAAACTCCCACTTGTCATAGAATTTAAAAACTTTATGCATTAAGAAACTGTGACATCCTTTCCTTTCAATGCTGTCCCTGACCCCTGTTTTAGAGCCTGTATCTGGAACTCATAGTACATTTGTCCGCCCCTTTTGGATCTGGAATGTATGAGTTCACTGAACTATCTCCAGAAGAAATGCTGACTCATAAAGCGGCACAAGCTCAAAAGAGGCTGTATCTAGGTGGGTCTCCTGCCACTCAACTCAGCAACATCTCAGCTCCTTTCTGGAGAATCTGCTTCTCTCTCCCAAGATCAAAAAACCCTGCTTTCAAATTCTCCATAAGTTGCAGGGGTGGGGGGACGGGGTGGGAAGAGGAGGGAGAAATCCCTCTAAGGCTTCCTATAATTACTAGACATGTCTCATAAAAAAGGTTGATCTCTAGTGTAAGAGAGTGGAGGAGAGGAGTTTGGTTTGTGGTTTGATATCCATTGCTGAAAGGAATACAACTAAAAAGGGCATCAAAGAAAGACCAGTTTTTTCGTCAATGCAGCTACCAGGGGAGCAACTTCCACAAAATGTGGGAGGCTAAAGAGCTATGAGACAAATGTGCAAGCCAAAGACCCAGGGAGACCCTAAGGCCATAGGGAATCTTCTACTTACTATATTATTTGACTACTTTAGAAAAACAGCTATTCACAGAGGGAAAATGACTATATAAGCTTCTAAGAGAGTTCAATGACATATTCCACTCACCACAGTGAAACCCTCTTATGGTCTAAAGAGGCAACCTTAGATGAGGATCTAAGTGTGCCCAGTGTGCCAGACATCTTCAGCCCCAGCCCTCCAGATGCCCCTTCCACCCTCCCCAACCTTCTCTGCCCCCTGAGAGGCTGACTTCGGCTCTTTGCATCCTCCCAGCTCCTTTCCCCTCTGCCTTCTGGTTGGATTCAGATAACAGGAGGTGCTTGCAAGAGATGGGCTGGAGATGTGAGGATGGGAGAAGAAGGAGGCAGAGTAAGGTCAGAGGTCTTTCCTTGCGTGACCGAGGGTGGGCAGTGGCTTCTTCCCTCAGCAGAAGTCCACAGCCCCCACCATGCTACAGATACAGATCTCTCTCAATGTTCTGGTAGCTTTTCCTTCCTCTGCCCCTAGAAGCCTATTGCTGGTGAAGATTCCTAGCTGTTACTAGCCCTGGGGATATCTCACCACCCTTTTTTGGTTTCCCTTAAACCCGCCTACACCCTTATAAAGAGCCTCTTTGTTAAACTCCCCTAATAAGCCCCTCTGAATGCCTCTGTTTCTTGTTGGAACTTTGACTGACACTCTCAGCATATCGAGGATGGTGCTAGCCTGCATGGGGCAATGCAGCAAAATACAAAAGCCAACAGCAAGTGAGAGACAACACAGAGGTAAGCTAGGACTACCTTCCTCCTCTTTCCTACTTTCACCTATCAGCCAAGGAGTTCATACACTGAAAGGGGAGTTTGGTAATAAACAAGGGCTGTATGGAATTATTCTGAGGTTTTGTCCCAGGTTCCTAAGTCCCTGGCCTGAATGACCAGAATGAAATGATCCAGAGGAGGTTTTCCAAGTAAGTTAAAAGGATCTTGCATAAATCATTTTGCTGATCCTGAAAAAGCTGGTTAACCCTCTCTTTTTCCAATAGAGCAGTACATGTGGGTTTCTCTTACTGTCTTGAACAAAACTGAGTGAGTGGGACAGTCAGACAAACTGAGAAGCCTGAAACCATCTGGGAAAAATGGAGACTTTCAGGGTCTGGGAAGAGTCAGAGATCCACACAGGAGGTCATCATGGCCAGAGGATGACTGTTTTAAGAAATGAGATGTGAGTCTAGGAAGTGGGGCTAAAACAAAATACCAGCCCAAAGGAGAAAGGACAAGGAAGACACAGTGTAGACTCCTGAGGACTAGAGAACAGGTGTCTATCCAAGCAGGCACAGAGCAGGCAGTTAGCAAAGATCTTCACTAGAGGCAGTTAGTGGGGTCAGTGAAGGCACACAGACAGCAGCTGATATCATTTCCCTGTACGGCACCCAGCCGTGGAAAACAGGAGGAAAATAGCTAAAGCTCATCCTAGTAGAGCCAACAGAGGACCAACTCAGAGATGGCATGGGGCTCCTCACTGACCCCATATTAAAGCCCACATTAGATCTCCATTTCTGAACAAGGAAAGCCCATAGGTGTGGGTTAGAAGCCCACTGCTAGAGCCAGAGGAACAGAAATAAAGTGAACACTGCAACAAAACTGATGTACCATAAATAAAGTTGGTGCTGAAATGTATTCTTCTACCCTGCCTAGATTAAAGGCCACAGGACAAATGATTTCTTTCAGCAGAGTCTTCACAAAAAAGGAAAGTATTCTTGTTTTTTTTAAAGTAATTTTTAATTTTATTTATTTATTGGCTGCATTGGGTCTTCGTTGCTGCGTGCAGACTTTCTCTAGTTGCGGCGAGCAGGGGCTACTCTTGTTGTGGTGCGCGGGCTTCTCACTGCGGTGGCTTCTCTTGTTGCGGAGCACAGGCTCTAGGCACGCGGGCTTCAATAGTTGCAGCACAGGGGCTCAGTAACTGTGGCTTGCGGGCTCTAGAGTGCAAGCTCAGTAGTTGCGGTGCACGGGCTTAGTTGCTCCGCAGCATGTGGGATCTTCCCGGACCAGGGCTCGAACCTGTGTGCCCTGCATTGGCAGGTGGGTTCTTAACCACTGTGCCACCAGGGAAGTCCCAGAAAAGTATTCTTATCTTACTTTTGGCATTTGTTTAAGTAAAAGTACATAAGGCCCAATATTTCTCCAAATACGACATATCAGAGAGCAAAGTAAAGAATGAAGCCCTGCTAGAAATCTGACCGGGTATTTTCTATGCAACTTACAGGTGCGAAATCAAGATTCTGAGTTCATATTTTCCTCCTCATGTCAACTGGCTCTCCTTTACGCCCCCACAATTGGCAATCAAATATAGTTAGGATGGTGGTCACTAGGCAACTGAAGTTGAAGCAGCGAGCAGTTGAAGAAAATACGCATAAAACAGGTATGTGGCACATAATTAACAAGTCAGAAGTATTTACTAACTGAAGATAGAAGATAATATAGGCTCCTAAATGAGACATGAATTTTAGTCATGTTGGGAAGGAAGAACAAGAGCAAGAGACTTGAAGGATCTCACTCCTTAAAATGAAAGGAAATTTGGGAATTTGATCTTTCTTAGGAGTCTGACCTTGACCATCACAGCTACATCATTGTAAGGAGTTGAAACCTAACATAGCTACCTATTATGTATTGGCTTTGTATGAACACAAAGACAGTACTTCCACTCACCAAAAAACAATTCTTTTCTCATATCACATGAAGGATTCTCTTTCCTGGAATTCTGAATTCAAACATATATATGCTAGGGCTTCCCTGGTGGTGCAGTGGTTGAGAGTCCGCCTGCCGATGCAGGGGACACGGGTTCGAGCCCCGGTCCGGGAGGATCCCACACGCCGTGGAGCGGCTGGGCCCGTGAGCCACGGCCGCTGAACCTGCGCGTCCGGAGCCTGTGCTCCGCAACGGGAGAGGCCACAACAGTGAGAGGCCCGCGTACCGCAAGAAAACAAACAAACAAAAATATATATGCTAAATATATTTTATATATAATATGTAAACATATATCATATAAATAAATGTATATCTATATATCTATACATACATTTATAATATATAAAATGAATGCCTATATATCTACACTCATTTATATTCTATATATCTGTACTAATTTTATATATCTATACGCATTCATTGAAGAGTAATTGGCTCTCATGTTCAAAGCCCTATGTTTGATGCTGGGAAGGCAGAAATGAATAAGATGTCTTCTCTATCACAGTTTAATTGGAGAAGCTGACTGATACAATATATCAAATTAAAATCTAATGTGGTAAGTGCTATCAGAGAATATAATTAATAATTAGTTACCCAGTGCCCACATAGTACCATATACATACATTTATTAAAGCTCATAACATATTATTCAAGATATGTGTCCTCACAGTCTCTCCCCCAGCCTCTCAAAGAAGAAGCTGGACTATAATACTTATCACAGCGCCCAACAAGTGTCTGGTGTTTTAATAAGAATTAAATAGATAATGCTATGCAAGTTCTCCGAAAAATATAAAATGTGACACAATACAGACAACTGTCATTGTTTATTCAATAGAGTTGAAAATAGAGAAACTGGGATTGACATATATACATTATTGATACTATGTATAAAATAGATAACTAATGAGAACCTACTGTATAGCACAGGGAACTCTACTCAGTGCTCTGTGGTGATCTAAATGGGAAGGAAATCCGAAAAAGAGGGGATATATTTATATGCACAGCTGATTCACTTTGCTGTACAGTAGAAACTAACACACATTGTAAAGCAGCTAGATTCCAATAAGAATTTTAAAAATAAATAAACCCATTAAAAGATAAAAAAGAGCCAACTCTTTTTTTCTTAAATAATGTCACTGAGAAGGACGTAAGTAGTATATTAAGACGTCCAGGCAAAATGAATCAAAATGGAACAACGTCTGCTGGAGACCTGATGGTCAGATTTTAAATGATCAGTCCCTTTGAAATCCAACCTCATACTCAGGAAAACTGTGAAATTTTCATTATCCCAATAATAGTGTTATAACTTAAAAAATTAAAGAAACCACCACATTCCAGCTTGCTTAATATTTCCACAGTGGAAATAAATGGTAATACAGGTTTTACTGAGAATTTCCATTTGTTGAACACAGCAGGAAAGTTGGTGGCAGCTGAGCTCTGCCAATGAGTAACCAGTTTGGGTTAGACTGATGTGAAAATGAAACTACTAACTACTGTAGTGTATCAGAATGTGGTAAAGTGCTTTTAAATCCTAGCCTTAGTGATTTATTGAAAAGCAAGAAGTGACTTATTAGAAAGAAAGAAGTAAAGAAGAAGAGGAGTTAATGATGATGAAAGATAGAAGAAACGATTGTGAAACCAGCCAATTCCTTCCTTCAGTTTTTGCACCTGTGTTTTATTGCACTAAAAGGGAGAGCACAAAAGCTGAATTTACTTTGTCTTATTTTTTTCTCTTTTTTTAAGCATAGGAGAAAGAGTGATGGTAAGATAGAAATAAGAAGGGAGAGTTGTGAGTAAAAATAAATGAATTGGTAAAGAGGAGCAAATAAAAGACAGAAATCTGAGAACTTAAAAAATGGAGGGATAAAAGTAAGAAAATTGGCCAGGAAACAGACAGAATTCGTTCCTTTGTGCAATGTATTTTTGCCCCTCAAAATGGTGAAACAAGTACCTTGGTAAAGGTTTAATATTTTCTTTTTTCTTTTTCTAATGTGTTAACATTCATCATCCTACTTCTTGTTCTAGAATGTTAAACACTAATCACCATTATCCCCTCCTTCCTACTCTATCCTTTCATATTTTAACTGTTTTTTTAGGCAAGAATTTCAAGATCATATAGCCTAAAGTTTGGAGCAACTGGGTTGGGATTACTTTTTTCCAGAACAACAACACCAATTCTATGTGGTGAGACAAATCATCAAAAATTAACAGTGGCCCAAACTGTTGGAGTCCAAGCCATCCAAAGATTTTAGAAGTGGTCGACTTGTAAGCATCATCCCTAAAGCTGGGATAAATATATCTGTAGGTTACAGAACCTTTGTAAGAATGAAATGAGTTAACATTTATAAAGGCACTAGCAGAGGTTAGGCAATCGCAAGAGCTCAATAGTTGGATTTTGATTCAGTTTAAAGTAAGGATTTGTGCTTGAATTGTTTCAATAACTGTAGCATCAAAAACTTAACTTTTCTTTAACTGAGGGAAATGCTTGTTTTTGATACTTTCTTATCCTTTAACACCTTTGAGATGTAAAATCTACGAAATAAAAACTACTCCTATAGAGGTGCTCAAAGAAGGAGTGATGGGAACTTTCCCCTAATGAAAACCTGGTCCAAGATTTCCTCCTTTTTCAAAGGAAAATCTGTCCTTACACTCATTTTCTGACATCATGACTTCATAATCTTTCCTGTCCAGAAATGATCTGGACAAAATGATTACATTTTGCAACATTCTTTTAAACAGCACAGGCATGATGGCACTTCTCCAACTTTCTCCCAGTTTTCCTCTAAGCAGATAGATAGCATAGGCAGATGTTTACACATCTAGCTGTCTTGCTAGAGGAGTACTATAAAAATAAATTCACGATGGCAATTTTCTCAAAGGAAAGGGTAAAAAATGTGCCAAGTAATTTAATTTTAAAAGTGACTTTAAGACGGGAAATCAGGAGCTGGTTTGTGGGAAACTCAGGGAAGGCTGAGGATTGTGGTGAAGGCACAGATCCTGTACCACCCCGAACTTAGTGGGGTTGACCCCTGCAAGCAAAAGCTTGTAAGCCCTTTGTAGAACAATATCTTATTTTCGGGCCTCTGACTGCCAGTCCTCGCTCTGGTTAATATCATCAAGGGAATCCTTTCCTGACAGAATGCAATTTAGGATCTATTAAATATGATTACTTGGCCTTGAAAATGATGGATATTGGACAGAATTATAGAATCACTTTACAAAAGAAAGGTCTCTTTTACATCCTTTCTTGTGGAGCCTAAAATGAAGCCTGGGGAAATCCCTCAGTGGGGTTGTGGCATTTACAGGTTAGGTTTATGAAAAAGGGAATTGATATTCATATTAAAAAGTGTAAAAATTAAGCAAGGTGAAGATAGTGAGTATGCAGACAGCTGTGACGTGTGTCTGAAGGGTGAGTGGCATGTTGCCCAACTGATTTACTTGCTTTAATTATATTAGTAATGTGAAAGTTGACATGATTTGAAACAAGCTCTTTGGGTTTTTCATTCAAATACTAGTCCCCAGTCACTACTTTTTACCGTCCTCCCAACTTCCAATTACTTCATTGCTGGGTTTGCTTTGGAGGTGGACTATGCTTGAGTTTTTATTTAATTACATTTTGTTCTTGGTTATAAAAGTAATATATGGTCACTGAAAAAATTACAAAACATAAAAAATTGCAAAAAAGAAATTAAAATCACTAATAATTCTCCCATCAAGAGATTACCATTAACATTTTGCTGTATACCAACTAGACTTTTCTTTTATATATGTATATATCTGTATTATTTTTATTACTTAATTGATATAATGTCATATATACTATTTTCTAAAATTTTAAACAATATTTAACATGATCATACTCCCATATTTTTAAGTATTATTCTATTATGAGATATTTGACAGTATATGAGATATTTGGTGGTTATAAACTGTTCATTGTATGTATGTACCATCAATTTTTAAACTGATGTGCAATTGAGGAGAATTCAGAATATCTATTTATATTTCTTAACCATAATCAGATAACTCTTTGCACACATCCCTAGTTACTTCCTTAGGATACATTTCCAGAAAAATCATTACATCCAAAAGTTTTCAAAATATCCAGCCTTTTACCTGTAGTTGAATTGCAAATTTCTCCTATCATTCAAAGGCTACATTACAGTAGTTTTTTACGACTTCTCCTTACTGTTTATCTTACAAGGACCAAAACAATGGAAGTAGCAGATAGAATTGAAATTACCACCATTGCACTTCTGGTTGGCAGTGAATTTTGTGTTAGGGATAAGAGGGGGAGCAGTATTAGAATTCTAAATTATCTCAGAAAATGATGAAGCAGGAAGGCGGAATGGGGAGTTGTAGTTTAATGGGTACAGAGTTTCAGTTTTGCAAGATGAAAAGAGTTCTGGGGATGGATGGTGGTGATGGTTGTGCAATAATATGAATGTACTTAATACAACTGAACTGTATACTTCGAAATGGTTAAAAGAGTAAAGTTTACGTTAAATGTATTATACCACAAAAAAAAAAATGGGGAAAAAATGAGGAAGCAAATGGGAAAAAAATCTCTACTACTTGTTTTGCAGAGGAGCACATCTGGGAAAAAGAAATAAGTTCCCTGTATTCCATGATATTATGGTAGAAGAAGCCATAATCATAACAAACATTTATATGGTGCTTTACAGTTTACAAGTGCTTTTGTACATGTAACTTCATTGCCACAACAGCCTTGTGAAATACCTGATTATCCTCATTTTGTATATGAGAACTCTGAGACTAACGTAAAATAACTGCCCAAGATGGTATGGCTGGCAAAGAGTGGAAGAAATACATCATTCCAGGGCCCCAATTCCTTGCCCAATCTCTCTCCTATGAAACATACTACCAAGACGGCAGTGAAGCTCTTGAGCCGGCAAAATCACTAAGTGTTTTCACTTGACAAGTCAAATGTTTCATATATAAACTGAAAAGAGCAAATATTTAAATTGCACTTAAAGAAGAACTTTAGCTTAGGAAAACAACTTATTTTTGTAAGAGCTTTAGAAAGTTTAATGAAATATTAATTTTATTAATATCAATAACAAATAATACTCCACTGTTTGATTCCTTATTTTGTGTTTTTTGCACTTTCAAATATTGATTTAATTTTTAAAATTTTCCCTCTGTAATAAATGTATCATTTATTATACATTGGGAAACATGGGGGAAACATGCAACGTGACCAGTTATCAGTGTGGCCAGGCAAAGTTGTAGAGAGGAAAATTGAGAAATTGACAACAATTTAGCCCTTTTTACTACCTCTTATCCTGTTAAAATACAAACAGAAAAGTTACATATTTCCAAATTAAATATTTGCATAAATGTAGATTTTTTAATGTAGATTTTCCCCTTGTTCCTCAAGTTTTCTTTGTCTTTTTTTTTTTTTTTTTTTTTTGCGTTACGCGGGCCTCTCACTGTTGTGGCCTCTCCCGTTGCGGAGCACAGGCTCCGGACGCGCAGGCTCAGCGGCCATGGCTCACGGGACCAGCCGCTCCGCGGCATGTGGGATCTTCCCGGACCCGGGCACGAACCCGTGTCCCCTGCAGTGGCAGGCGGACTCTCAACCACTGCGCCACCAGGGAAGCCTTCTTTGTCTATTTTTGGATGCAGGATCTGATCAAAGATTAAAAATTGTTATTGGCTCTTATTTCTGTTCAATATCATCTTGATTTGTAATAGATGACTTTTCAATATCTCTTAGAGTTTTGTGTTTAGATGATTTCCAGATAATTTAATCTGACAAGCAGATGTTTTTGGTAAACAGAAATCTGTTCTGTGAGATTTATTTTGTCTGTCAGCCCATTTATCTTTGGAATTACAAGCATCATAGGTAGCATGAACATTTCTTGTTCTCATATACTAACCACACGCATTCAATACCCATTATTATGGACCTGCTATGTGCCCAGTACTGCAAAAATAAAGACACAGTCCCATGAACTCGCACCATATTGATAGAGAAACTAACACATACACAAATTATTAGAATGAAATGGAATAAGTGTAATACTAGAACTATGTGCACATACTCTGGGGGTCATAAAAGTATTATTTTTGCCTCTGTAAGAAAAAGCTTCACAGAAGAAGAATCATCTGAGTTGGAACTAAAAGGATGAAAAGGTTTTCATAAGGAAAGGGATGGGAAGGTTTATACATATATATAACTTTGTCCCTTGCCTAATGATTAGATGTTTTTCTTCAGTTAATAGTCTGGAGCCACAAGCTATGTGACACTCTGACTGTAACACTAAAAACATCTTTAGGTTTCATAGCCAGTTCAGCACTTTTTTGTACAGTCTGCATTCTCTTTAGATTACTAAACTGTCTATCATTTTCCACTGTGCCTGCCATTGAGTGGATTGATAACAATTTATTGTTGCTCAATAAATATTAAGCTTAACCATTAACTTCTTAATTCATTTACCACTGCACTGGTAGTGTCAGGATGCCCAGCTCCAGGGGATGCCATTCACATGAACACTATCTATGGGGGCTGGGCAGTCTTCACATCTGTTTGATCTAAGGCATTTATCTCCATTTTCCTTGTACACAATTCTATTTTAACTACTGCATTTTCCTTTCCAGTTGAACTTCACTTACAGTAGAATTTTAAGAAAACAAAAATTGCTGCCGATTATTTATGCTGGTCACTTCTCCAGCTAATTTGATTAAACAGAATTTCTAGAACAGTAGTAATGACTTTCTAAGATACTGTATCATCACTTGTCCTAATCTCTTACTGGTATTGATGTAACATGGATCACTGGACAATGTAATCTCCATTGCGTAGCTGATATGGATGGTTTCTGGTCAACTGATATATACCAGATTTATTCAGAAATCATACCAGCTTTGCGATTCCTGCTCAACTATGCTGAGTATTCTCTTTTAACCATTAACTGAATTTTGAAAAGGAATTTGATGTATCTCTAACTTCTTTTTGATGGTTAGTCAGGTCATAAATGGTCTATTGTCTAGAATCCTGAATGGCATTTACCTTGTTTTTGCTAATAAATATTTCAGGTTATTTTAACCTATAGCTGGGTTTTTTTGCATATTTGAAACAAATGGATAATAGACCAGTACTTAGATGGTTCCTCTGTACAACCTTACTTCATTTTACAAAGTTTTATTTTAAATCTTCTTTATACCATTAGATTCCTTTAACTTTGATATGTCTGCCAGGCAAGGGCTTTAAACAATAGCATTTCCCCTGATTCAGATTTTTACCCATCAGAGGCCATGGGCTTTTTCTAAGAAAAAGAAATTCATGTGAATAGAGTGGTTTGAACACTCAATATTCGCTTATAAGAATGAGTTCTGTAGGACTTTCCAGCTCTAGGATTCTGTTGTATAATGGCAGAGTGGAAACAACAGATGGTAGTTGTGTGAATGTTACCTGTATTACATCAAGGAGAAAAACATCAAATTCATCCTGAATCAAATTGAACAGTTCAAAGAATTTTGACAGAGGTGAAAACTTAGTCAATTACTTGAATTGAGAATTATAATTTTCAGTGTTTAGACATCATTGAAATATTTTGCTATGTGGCACATTAGCGCTGAGGTGTCTGTGCAAAGGCACATGTAATCACCCCACTGTAATACCTCTGCGTGGGGTCTCTCACACAGTGACCTGTCCCCTGCAGAAACAGGAGGTCAAGAAACCAGTGATTCTTCCATGAGTACAGACAGAGGAAAACAGATTTTTCTGTCAGTGGGTCAGCCTCTTTCCAATTTTTGGAGGAGAATTTCTCTGCAGGTTATTTAGGAACAAATCAAGCACTTGGTCAATGCAAAATCAAATCTATCAGTTAATTATTTTTTTTAAGTCAGTAAAGGAGTGGCTTTTTTCCTGCACCCAGGAAAATATGTCTGTTTTCTTATAATTTATATGCAGTTGCATGGAGTTGCCTAGAGCATTTCATTAGCAACACATACAGTTATGTTTTAACACTACATGGCCAATAACCCACCTAATACAATCTTGTTCTCTTTCTAAGCAAATCTGGGAATGAACAATAAAAATAATAATTTCTAAAAAAAAACTATTGACATCAGGGTGATGATTAGCTCATAACCATAGCCTCTTCCATACCTCTCAGTAAATGCCAAATCTCACCTCAGTAGCCTTTTCTTTTCAAATGTTTCTCTAATGTTGTATTGACTTATATTAAATCTCTTATCTAATAATAACAAAAGCTAACTCTTTTTGAGCAATCAATATATATTGTCCCAGACACATAAGTATATTATCTCATTTAATCCTCACTACAACTCTATGAGGCGGGTCCATTTTAAACATGAGTAAATTTACATTGAGGCACAAAGTAGCTGAGTGACAGCTTGAGGTTGCATAACCAATAAGTACAGAGAGTGTATTAAAAGTCAGATTGTCTGAGGGATGACTGATACTCAGCAAGGGAAAAAAATGCTAGTCTTAAAAAACAGTGAGAAAATTAAACAGTTTTCCTTCTGCCATGTGAGGATCATAATGGAATTTTTCCTAAAAGATTATTTTAGAAAGCAGGAGACGCACCATCAAATTATACATGCTAAATTTGGGAGAAAAAATTCCCCCAGGCAGTGACCTTTTATTACTAAGATTGGATTTGGAAGCCAATTTTTATAGCTCAGTTAAAAACTGCTAAACCCAGGCAACTTATATAATAGAAATGCTGACATGACCTTAATTCCAGAGGTGCAAAGGGTATAATTGAATTTAAGAACAATGTATCTCCTCCATTAAGTCATTAAATAGATCGTAATAATCTGACACATTTGGTAAGTATGACATGAAAGCGGTTAACGATGGTATGCAAATAAAATGAGCTTGCACTATTAGCTACTGTATTTTGCTTGTGTTTGCCAAATATTACATGAAATTGCAATACATTTAGAAAATATTATGGCAATATATTTTAAATGTTCCTGAACATGATGCCAACACAGAGAAAGGAAATGTTAGAATATACAGGATATTGCCAAGTGCCTATGTGTAATTTAGATAAGTTATATTTACTGTTCGTAGAATTAAACTTAATCAGAAATACATTCTTTTGACCCAAACTTCCGGAGTTGCCCCAGTGGTGTAGTGCACCTGGTTCAAGAGCATATATATAACAATGGCAACTAAATGCCAAAATCAGAACATTCCTCCACACAGATGTATATTTGGCATTGTTGAGGAAAAAATCCAGATGTTTGGCATCATGCAACTAAATGCATAAATCCAAGTGAAATCATGAGTTAAACACACATTCAGGGAACTTAATCAATATAGACAACTAGTTGGGCTCATTCTAAATCAAACAAAACAAAGCCAAAACCCCTCTCTTCTTTCTTAAAGGCAGGGCTAGAGACCTAGATTTTCAATTTATATTGTCAAAAATCTTCATTTAATCTGTTTCTAGGACCAATAATGAAGTGTACTGATAATTTCAGTGCAACAGAGAATCCAGTAGTGCAAAACATAATTCCAACAATTATTTTAACCAGATCTTCTGTTTGTTTTATTTCCTTACATAAATCTAAATAACAAATAAGAGTTAGTAAATAAAAATATATCTAATAGATTTTCTAGGTAACAATTGCTCACAATAACTGCAAATATTTTCAAATGTTTTATTTTACGTTTATATACGGACAGCAAGTCAGGGATATGAATACGTACGTTTATGTAAGAGATACAGTGGTTGAGAATCTGCCTGCCAATGCAGGGGACACGGGTTCGAGCCCTGGTCTGGGAATATCCCACATGCCGCGGAGCAACTGGGCCCGTGAGCCACAACTACTGATCCTGCGCGTCTGGAGCCTGTGCTCCACAACAAGAGAGGCCACGACAGTGAGAGGCCCGCGTACCGCGATGAACAGTGGCCCCCGCTCGCCGCAACTAGAGAAAGCCCTCGCACAGAAACGAAGACCCAACACAGCCAAAAATAAATAAATAAATAAATAAATTTATAAAAACAAAAAGAGAGATATAATAGCGATGTAAAAATTGAAAATGTCAGAAATCACTGCCATAGATAAAAAAAAAATCAAGGGTTTAAATTGCATATAATTGACTCAGTGTGATAGATGATTGCAAAAATGGCTCCAATTTTCCCCACTTATTACAATGTGTTTATACAGCTCCTCCCATCACAATGTGACTTTTATTTGTCCCACACTCCTACCCCTTGAATTAAGCTGTCTTGCAACTTGTTTTGGCCTCTAGAATGTGATGAGGTGCCATATTTAGCTGGGCTCTTAAGAGGTGTTATGCACACTCACCCCCTGTCTTGCTCTTCTTCCTCTTCTCCACAACTCTGGCCTGGCCTGCTGAATAATGAGAGACTATGTGAAAGAGAGCCAAATTGTCCCAGCTGGGGCCCTCCTAGACCAGCCAGCCAGCCTCCAGATGACCCACCAGCTGATCACAGATGCACAAGCAAGCCCAAGAAGAGCTGAACCTGGCACAGACCAGCAGAACCCACCCAGATGATTTGTAAGCTTATGAGAAACAATAAATGGTTGTTTTAAGCCAATAAGTTTTGAGGTAGTTTCTTATGCAGCAATAGATAACTGATACAATCAGCATCAGACAATATTTTTGTAGCAAAATATTGCAAATACCATGGTTTTCTCCAAATATTAATGATCCTTGAACTTATATACATTTAACATTTTTTAATGCACTGTCACAGACTTGGCTTGTGTGATTGGAAAGACAAATATGATTATCCTCATTCTAAAGATGAGAAAACTGAGACACAGAAAAGTTAAATCATGCAGCCAGCTATTGAGGAAAGGAGTGAGGGTAAGATAAAGAGTAGAAGACAGTCGTTTTCTCTCTACATCCGTATCAATTTCCAATAATCCTTATGATCTTAACTGGCTTCATTATGATTTTGACTTAAGGATTAAAAAGTATCAGCAGTCTGGTACCCCAGCTAATGTGGCAAGTTCTATCTTCACCATTAGGAAGACTAGGGTATCACAGACTCCAATAAATCCACTAAAACAAAAAATGAGAAACAAAAACCAAAAACCTACACATAATTTAATGTTAACTGTTGTTGTTTTTGTTTTTGAATGTCTTAGAATTCCATGGTGTTTACCTTTCCTTCAGAAGAGAAAGGAGCAGGAGGAAAATTCACCTCTCTTACTTTGGTGTCAATCTTGGGATTATTTAATAAACCAATTAAATTAAAGATTCAGAATGTACCAATCTTTATACTGAGATAACCACTGAGCAATCAATGATAATTAAAAAAATCAGTTGGGGCTTCCCTGGTGGCACAGTGGTTGAGAGTCCACCTGCCGATGCAGGGAACACGGGTTCGTGCCCCGGTCCGGGAAGATCCCACATGCCGCTGAGCGGCTGGGCCCGTGAGCCGTGGCCGCTGAGCCTGCACGCCCGGAGCCTGTGCTCCGCAACGGGAGAGGCCACAACAGTGAGAGGCCCGCGTACTGCAAAATAGGAAGAAAGAAAAAAAAAATCAATTGGTCTTCTGTAGTAATTAAATTTGTCCACTTAGATATAACTGATATTGTTCACAACTAATTATCCAAGTACAGGCTCTGAGGGACTTTTAGAGACTGAAGGATTGAGCCAAAGATTCTTCCTAATTTGAAATTGGACTGAACGCCATGTTTTCTCAAAAACGGATTAAGTCTTCCCTAGAAACACAGTACTGAACAAACTCAAATACAGTCAGGAAATCAGTATTTCATTAGGAGCAGTTTAGCATACTCTCCAGTACTCTTTGTGTAGCCATGGGCTAATCACTTAACCCCTGTTTTAGTGCCCTCATCCACAAAACCGAGAAAATAACAGTATCTACCTCATGGAGTTGTTGTAAGCATTGAACTATGAGTAGTAAAGTGTTTAGAACAGTAAGCACTGTGTTAACATCATTATTAAGTTCTCTTGGAACTTTTTTTAAGAAAGAATCATAAGATAGTCACCAAGCACAAGTTTATTCCATTGCTTTATTCTCACTTGCACCTAATTCCTGTAGGCATTTTACATTCAAGGATTACTACTGCCCTTTCCCATATTACAAGATTCAGTTGTTCTTCTTGGGATAAAAGATAGCTAAAATAGGGAAATGGGAAGTTCACATTTGCTGTGTGCCGTATCTGATTACAAGTTATTAAAGCCAATCCTCCCTTGCCTCTCATCAGCAATTTATTTCTCAGCACCAGCAGGAAGGAATAACAATAAAACACAGGATGATCTTATCACTGATGCTTAGCATTTGTATATTCACTTAAAAAGGTGGCAGAGTAATTTACTGCAGCCATCAGGTGGCCTAAATGACATGTTAGCAAGTTATATAGATTTGCTATTATCTATTTATTCTGATATTCAATGCAAAAATGTCAGGGAGATCCCTACTTAAGTACACTAAATTACCAACTCCTGGGGCTGGGAAGTACACTGAGAAGCTATTAGTTATTGAACCCATCCCTCAGATAAGAATCTATGGCCTGTATAGATGCAAACCTTTCCAAATTCTAGAGAAAGCTATTAAACTATCTTCTACATTATGATCCCCACTCTTCCAGGAAATTCTTTTCAAGATATTCTGACTTCAGCTTAGGTACACGTGCATTTGTTCTATCATTTGATGCAATGAAAACAGCTGGTGAGCCGTCCGACCCCCGCAGTATTTCCTTGAATTCTCTCCTTCATCCCAGCCCTGTATTTCCCAGTACCAGCAAGACAGTTTTATCTGAATGTCATCCACTTATCCTATAAACTGTCTTCTCACGTGAGATTAAATTTAAAATATCCTGTGCACTCTGATTCTGAAAATGCAGGAATCATGACTTGAGCTTTGAAGTCCAGATATGCCTTCTCCAACCTTCTGAAATACCCATCAGTCATACAAGGGTTAAGGAAAAAGAACAGCCCCAAGGTCAGATCCTTCTCTATTGTTACTGCCAATAGGGTTAAACTCTCTGGCCAAGGATCAGAACTTGAGCCAGAAGTCCAGCAACAACAGATCATAATAGCACAGTTCATGGCACATTGTAGCTCCTAAGTAAATGTAGAATTGAAAACAAGTAGATGTATGAATGAAATATAATAAAAAGCTCTTGGATTTCTAAATATATTTCTTAATTAAGAAATTCTGGCATTAAACAACCTGATGTTTCATGTAAGGAAAAACCAGATTTTGATTTTTGATGATTTTAAGAAGGCTTTATAAAGCATCAGTTTCAAAATGGCAGACTGAGCACATGTATCTACCTCCATTTCTTTCCAATGTCATTAAAATTCCTATTTATTAATACACATTGGGCTAGAAAACAAGAAAAAGATCCAGTATCAGACTACAAAGTTTCAAGAAATATTACAGGAAAAATTATATATATATATATACTTTTTGAGTGTGTAATTATACACACACAATTATATATCTGGTGAAATCTGAGTAAGATCTATGGATTGTACTGATGTCAATTTTTTGGTTTTGACATTGAAGGGGATCAGAATATGTCATCTCAAAATATGTCATTTTGGCAAATTGATTATTTTGAAGTGAAGGCACTTGAGAAAAAACAGATGAATGAAGGGCACTCTGACTTCTCGCTTTCTGCCTAAAAGCAAGCTATAAATTTTCCCATGAGAAAGGTGCCGTCCCTATACAAGGAAGAGAAGAACATTCTATCACCAGAGATGAGGAACTGACCTGCACAAACAAACCTACTAAGATAACACTTATCTTCCACTGGTTTCCCCCATCTATTTCCTAGTCACTTTCCCATAATTTACCACCCCTAGAAGCTTAATCCCCTTTTCTTTTGTCTTGTAACTTTTTCACAAGTTTATCATTATTTGTTAAAATGATATATAAATTCTCAGGTACATCCCTTTCTTTGAGTTTTCATTTTTTTCTTTTCATTGAATCTATTAAACAAGAACAGCCTGCTGTGAAAAAAAGAGTAATAAGAGAATAATAACATAGAGTGCTAGGAAATCAGAAATGTGATTTTTGAAATTTAAAAATTCAACAAGTTCTAAAAATAACAAAATAAAAATGAATTGGACATTAATGAAAAGACACTATGAAGAATAAACTGGACAGTATTAAAGTTCAAACAAATAATAAGGAAGGTAAATGCAAGGAAATTTTCTATTATGTAAAATTGAAAACCAAAGAAACAGAAAATATGAAACAAAATTGAGAGACAGTCGATATATGCAGGATCCAGGAATTTCAACAACTTTTGGCCCAGAGACAATGGGGTGGGGAACGGTGGGGGGACAGAGAAGGAAAAAAAAGAGAAAATTTTTCTGAGCTCAAGAAAAATACGAGTCTTCAGGATAAAGATACCTACTGAGATAACTGGATACACATGAGGAAGAAATAACATGGATCCACTTCTCACACAAAGGCAAAATCCAAACAGATCAAGAGGTTTAAGTGTAAAAAGTGAAACCATACAAGTACTAGATGAAACTATGGATAAATTCCTCTATAACCTAGGAGTGAGGGAAATTTTTCTTAACTATGACCCCAAATCTAAAAGTATTAAAAGAAAAGATTGATAAATTTGATTACACACAAATTTTAAATAAATTTGTTTGTTTGTTTGCGGGGCACGGGGGTTGCTTTGTTTTGTTTTGTTTTGTTATGGCCAAAAAATGTACTACAAAGGTCAGAGGATGTATTGAAAAAAAAAATCTGCAACTTATATCATAGACAAATGGTAAAAATTCCACAAATTATATTACACAGGGTTAAAATTTCTAGTATATAAAGAGCTTCTAAAATTACTTTTTGAGAAGATATAGACCAATGATCATGTTAAAAGAAAAAAGGACTAGAGACATGAGCACACATTTTACAGGAAATAAAATGCAAATTGCAAATTGCTTTTAAACATATGAAAGGATGGTCAAAAACACTTATTATAAAACAAATGCAAATTAAAACTACAGTGAGATACCATTTCTCACCTTTGCTTTTGGCAAAAATCCAAATGAAAATCCAAGTGTTTGACAACGCATTTTGGAGAAGTTATGGGAAAACAAGTATTCATATATACTGTTGGCAGGAATACAAAATGGCACTACCCTCTACAGGGAGAGATATGACAATATCTAGCAAAAATATATATTCATTTACCCTTTGACCCAGCAATCTCATTTCTATGAATTTATCCCAGATATGCACTCTCAAATATACAAAAAAAAAAAAGTAATGTATGCACAAGGTTATTCATTGCACCATTATTTGTAATAGCAAAAGACTGGAAACAACTCAAATGTCCACCAATGAATGGACTGATTAAATAAAGCAAACATCTATACAACAGAGTACTATGCAGTGGCAAAAAGGAGGGAAGACTATCTCTGGACTTCCCTGGTGGTGCAGTGGTTAAGAATCTGCCTGCCAATGCAGGGGACATTGGTTCGATCCCTGGTCCAGGAAGATCCCACATGCCGTGGAGCAACTAAGCCTGTGCACCACAACTACTGAGCCCGTGTGCCACAACTACTGAAGCCTGCCACCTAGAGCCCGTACTCCACAACAAGAGAAGCCAGTGCAATGAGAAGCCCGCGCACTGTAATGAAGAGTAGCCTCCTCTCGCCACAACTAGAGAAAGCCCATGCACAGCAACGAAGACCCAACGCAGCCAAAAAAAATTTCTTTAATTAAAAAAGAAAAGACTGGGACTTCCCTGGTGGCGTAGTGGTTAAGAATCCGCCTGCCAATGCAGAGGACATGGGTTCGATCCCTGGTCCAGGAAGATCCCACGTGCCGTGGAGCAACTAAGCCCGTGCACCACAACTACTGAGCCCACGGGCCACAACTACTGAAGTCCTCATGCCTAGAGCCCATGCTCTAGCCCATGAGAAGCCCGTGCACCACAACAAAGAATAGCCCCCACTCACCGCAACTAGAGAAAGCCCGCGTGCAGCGACGAAGACCCAATGCTGCCAAAAATAAATACATAAATAATTTTTTTAAAAAAGACTATCTCTATGTATTGTTATAGAAGGATCTCCAAACTATAATATTAAGTGAAAGAAAGCAAAGTAAAACAAAAACAAAAAAAACTCTTTAGTAAAGAAGGGGGATACAAATATATTTTTGTAATTGCTTAAATTAACTAAAAACAAAAAAAGGAAGTATAAACCATAAAGAAATGCTTATTTTGGGGGGGAAGCAGGAAAAAAAATGATAAAAGAACAGGCATAGAAGCTAAACTTCTCTGAATATACCTTATTCAATAGATTTGACTTTGGAACCATGGAAAAGTTTTGCATAGTAATAACAGTCATATCAAAAATATTAAAGGTATTTCTAACACTCAAAAGCAAAATGATACAAATGAACCTAACTGTATATCAAATTGGTGACTTAACAATGCAGAGAAAATATATTTTAAATGACTTTAAAACACAATCATTTGACTGTGTATCCCTGGTGAGATGTGACTTATGGTGAAGGGAAAAACCTTCAAAAGTCCTAAACTTTTCTCACTAATCACATTGTTAGTACTATAATTCAGGAACCATTATACAGAGAGAAGGACAAAGTAAGTAAGCATATTAAAGTCTGAAGAACAAGGATTTCTGAGGAAGAGAAAAGAGATAGTAACATAAAATCAAAGAAGTTTCATAGACCCCTGAATCAGAAACCAGACCAAATTAAGTCCCTTTGTTGTAATTTGTTGATAGGTTTCTCCTTCCTTTTTTCCCCCTTATAAGCTATTTATTGAAGAAACTTGGTTGTCCGGTTGAATCTCCTGTATTCTAGGTTTTTTGTTGTATCCCCATAGTATCATTTAACATGACCCTCTGTCTCTGTATTTCCTGTAAACTGATAGTTGGATCTAGAGATTGTCTAATTTAGGTTAAATTTTTTTGCAAGAATACCTCTTAGATGGTGGTGTGTACTTCTTTCAGGAGGCACATAATACCCAGTTGTCTTTCTTTTTGTGATATCACCTCATCAGCTACTTTGTTACCCTGAAGTGTATTTCTTATGGGAAAGTATCTTAGGTCAGTTTCCTGGGAAACAGACTCTGAGATGAAGATTGCATGTCAGAGGCTTAAAAAGCAGAGCACTAGGGAACAACCCCATTGAGGGAAGCAGGGACTGGGTGAGGGAGGAGTTGAACTGTGATGGAGTTAAAAAGGAGGATTCACTCAGTCAATCCCACAAGGAGCTTTGAAGCTGGGGTAACCCTTCGAAGTGGAGGCCGTGCCTTTGTACCCCCTCCCACTCTTGCATCGACTAATCATTTTCTGTGGGCTGCCCCTAGGTTGAGGATGTAACCTTCGGTAAGATAGCTCCCTTTACCCAAAGACAATTCCTGGGGATGCTCCTGGCAGTTGAATGAGTGTCTCAGTCCTGAAGAGGGGGACCTGGGTGGTGCACTGAAGTATCCAACACAAAAAGGCAAGTTAAATGCTTGGTTCTTTCTGTTTATTTACCATATTTTAGATTTATGAGCTGGCTCCTTGGCATTCTGCAAAAGTTACCAGTGAGATATTTTTTAACATCATAAACTCATGGATTTTAACATATTTGATGTGTCTGCAATCCACTGCAGTAATTATTTCTGTTAGTTTCCATCTTTAGCCAGGGGAAACTTCCTCAAGTTAGCTCATGAACCCTTTGACATGACGCCCAATCAGTTTATAGGAAATACAGAGACAGAGAGTCATGTTAAATGATACTATGGGGATACAACAAAAAAACCCAGAATGTAGGAGATTCAATTGGACAACCAAGTTTCTTCAATAAATAGCTTACAAGGGAGAAAAAAGGAAGGAAAAACTATCAACAAATTACAACAAAGGGAATTAATTTGGTCTGGTTTCTGATTCAAAAAAAAACTATAAAAAAATTAGGAAACTATATAATCAGGCAACTTTGAACTCTCATTAGATATTCGATAATATTAAAGAAATGTTGGTGGTTTTAGGTGTGATAATGATATTGTGGTACTGTGAATATTTTTTAAAGATCTTTATCTTTTTAGAGATACATACTGAAATATAGTAACATTCCTTCTACTTTCATATACATTTGAAATTTTCAATACAAAATAAAATAATACAGAAAAACAATCCCACTGAGTGCTGAACAGAATGAAAAAAATGCAGTGCCCAACATTTTTCACTGTGTAAAGTGGTGATTTCTTTTACTTGCCTTCAAATAATACATAGTAATATATGGTATTGGACTATAATAAAAGGAGCATAATGATAAAAATCCTTATTGATTTAAGGTTGAAACACAGATCTCAAGAAATACACGAAATAATTAAAAAGGTAAATTAACCCTAATCTCCTATATAAAAAGATGAGTGAAAAACAATGGCTCTTTTGAAGGGAAACGTGATTTTAAAGACACTAAATGAGCTACAGAATGAATATTTCTATAGAACGCTTTATTTTTTCACTATGGAATAATCAGAACAGAACTAAGGGAAAAGGAGAGGCCTTCTATTAAAGGATGCCTGATAAGATACAGGTTACCCAATTAAATTTGGACTTCAGAGAAACAATAATTTTTTAGTGTAAGTATGTCTTAAATATTTTTCTTTGCAAAATCTGGCAACTCTACTTCTAATTCCTTACCCTGTTTTTTTCTTTTCTAGCCTTATTGAGATATAATTGACATATAATATTGTGTAAATTTCAGGTGTACAACATGATGATTTGGTATATATATAGAGTGAAATGCTTTCACTTATTTCTATAGTTGATTTTCTTCTTTCTTACCACCATTTGACTGCCTGTCCTAAGATGTTATCCATATGGTACTTCATTAAAGCAACTATTATTTAAAACCTCTCATATTGAGAAGTCAAGAGCGATTTCTAGCGCTATCACCTTGAAGATGGCAGTTCTGGTACAGGTATTTAAGTTTGAAATATCAGCAGAAAAATTATCCCCTAGAGAATGAGGGATCTGGAAAGTGTTTTTGACAGGTCCACCCCATTCTTACGCCAGCCAATGCTGCCACTTACTTGGTTCTCTCGCCTCCTCCCCTTTCCTTTGTAATAAAACACAAACTGTATTAGTCAACCAGATAATGGTGGTGGTGAGTGGGGGTTGATGAGGGCTCCACTGTACTGACTGCGCTGACTCAACCAGACGTGGTTTGAGGTGGGAAAAATGGGAACCAGAGAGAAGTCCCTTAGTCCCAAGCACCTTAGTCTTTTAAAGATGATCCCATCTCTTCAATGTCTCTACTACAACTCATATTATTTTCAAAGAACTTCCCTACACTTTCCTTTGTTACTCAGAAAAGGTCTGAAAGATAAAGAGGTTAAGCAACTGGCCAAAAGTCACACACCTGGGTGAACCTTGTAGTCCTGATTTTCATTCTGGGATTCTTCGTAGCATAATTTGGAGTATGGCTGGGTTTGGGTAAGGTTAGGGATTCTCTCCAGTGGAATTCCTGTGACTTGATCACAGTTCAGACCCGGCCTTGGATCCTTCTAAGTGAGGGGCTCACTCTGCACATAGCCTCAGACTCTCAGTTCATTCAGTCCTCAACACATACTTAATGAACATTGGACTAGCTATGAGGAAACAGTGGTGGACAATACAAAAAAGGTTCCTGCCTTCATTGAACTCAGTTTAGGAGCCAATAGGCAATTAGATATGAAATAACAATGAAATGTGGTGACTATGACAGAGTTGTCAGAACTATACTAAGAGTCTCTAACCCCTATGTTGGGGAAGCCTCCCTGAGAAAGGGATGCTTAAGCTGACACCCACAAGACTAATAAGAATAATATAAGTGAAGGGAAAGAGGATGAGAGAGAACAGAAGAGTATCCCAAACAACAGTATTCCAAAGACCTGGAGGAGAAAGGAGGTAACGTGGGGGTGGAGTGAGAAACAGGGCAGGACTAAAACATGGGGATGCATGAGCCAGGTCAATGATTTTGTGCTTTTTCAAGCCAATACATTTAATATACTTGTAAAATACTCACTCAAGGGAGAAGTTGATTAGCCTGGAGAAGAAGTAGTGAGGAGAACACAGGTGGCACCTCAGCCACTGCACTCCGGTCCTAAACATGGACACACTTTGGCCCCAAACCTGCAAAGTCTCTCAGCCAAATACAAGCTCTGCACCTAGCAGGACCTGCCCTCCCTAGAAGCTGTTTAGTGACCATCTATTGTTGCTGAAACAAACTCCTTGGGGGGCCGGTCCCCTCTTCCCACTCACTACCCCAAGAGGTTTCTTCTTTTCTTGTTTTCTTTTTTTGTTTTTGGTTTCTTCTTGTCAATTTTAACACAGTTCAGGTCTCAGTGAAGAGTTCTACTAAAAATAATTTCCTCTATCTTGGTACACTTACATGTTTTGTTTTAGCACTCTTCCCAATTGGCTGGTTTTCCCCAATTCTGACTTTGTGAGAGAGACAGATGAAACTGAAGAATTGACAGGGGCCAGGAGTGGAGGATTTTGTGCTGGGTGTGCAGTTCACATGTAATACTTCCTCCAGCATCGCTCACTCATTGGGTGGAATCTTCAGGTCCATGCACAAGAACACATCCTGTCTCATGGCTGATATGGGAGCAGCAATGTGGAATGAAGCAGTGGTCCTCGAACCTCCCTGACCAGCAAATCAACGAGGCTTTTTAAAGTACAGATTCCTTGGTCCCATTCCCGACCTACTAAATCAGAATTTCTAGGGATAGGACTTAGGAATCTGTATTTTCAAAATTCTCCTTGAGTGAATCTGGTGTTAAACAATTCTGGGACTCGCTGAACTTTACTGTAAAAAGCACAAATTTCAGAGCCAGTAAAACCTGATGTCAAACTCCCGGTCTAGCATTTATTAGCTGTGTGATCTTAGACAAGATTTTTTGCCTCTCTGAGCTTCAGTTCTCCAGTTTAAAAAAAAAAAAAAAAAAGGAGGAGGAGGAGAAGAAGAAGAAGAAAAAAGAAATAACATGACTTAGCTCATATTTTTAGAGGATTGAATGAGATCATGACTAGCAAGTACCTGACAGAGCAATCCATAAGTGGTAGTAGTCACCTACCTTATCTTATCTTACCAAGATGCCAAGCTAATTCTGGTCCTAGTCCCACTTGCACCCCTACTTGCTGCCTTCTTGTATTTCCCAAGAACCTATTTTAACCCTCTTCCAACTTACCAGCAGCTTCCATGGGGAATGACATGAGATAATGGTTGCTGCCTACTGAGAAGAGGGGCTGAAATTGAAGCCACAGAAAAAAAAGAGTCTGTATACACACTTCCCAGCTCAGGCACAAAGACTTTCCCAAAGAGCTAGCTATCCCTCCTGATGACTGGATAAAGTTGCTATATAACGGCCAAGGTCTATCTGACTTTTTCTTGGACACAAGGGTCTGCAAACAAAACTAGCCCTAAAGGGGTAGTGGCTATATACTGTGCCCCTCTAATGACAGATAATTACTTCCAGGCACCTCCATTCATTATTAAGAAAAAAAGCTATACATGGAGACATACATCAAAATTTTCCTTTAACATAAATACTTGGATTGTTTAGCACATGTCTGTCAGAATTCAATTTTTAAACTCCTATTATTTCATTTTCCTTACAACATCCTTATGAATTAGGCGAAAGCAACATCTGGTAAAACAACATTAAAAACAACATCTTTTCCTAATGGTAAAATTAGTCTATGGTCATAAGACACAATTTGGAAAGTAGTGAAAATACTATATAAAGAAGAAAATTAAAATACATCTCTAATTACCACCTAGATACAATAAAATTAACATTTTGATGTATTTGTTTCAAGTATTTTATAATCATCTATTTTTTAAAATTGGCATAACAATATATAGTTTCTGAATCATGCTTTTTTATGCAACATTATATTATGAATTTTTAGTATATTGCTAAAAATTTTCAAAACTGACATTTTTAATGCTGACAATATTGTAGCATTTAAAAATTCCATAATTTGTTTCCCTGTTGTTGACATTTGGGTCCTCCCCTCCTTTTTTTTTTTTTTTTTTTTTTGTGGTCATAAATATTGAGAGCTAACTTTCTTATTTGCTGTTTACCTTTGGGAAAACCAACTTACAGAGGTTAAACGGCTTGCTGTAAGGTTAGGTCTGGAATACAAATTCTGTACTCCAGTCTAATTCTTTTTTTCATAGGCCACAAATATTAATTTATTTTAACACTATCAATCAGTGCTTAGACCATACTTGCTACTTCAATACATTTTATTCCCTGGCCTTCATTTTTTTTTTTTCCTTAATGACATATTCCTTTAATGAATGTTAGAGAAGGAAAGACCCATGCAAGAAAGACAATTTCCACCTCCTGTCTGTCTCCCTGAAAGCAGGAAATAAATCTCTCCTGTGAAAGGTACACCATCTGGGGGCCGAGGCCTAAGGGTGGAAGGCTGCAGGCATGCTGACTCCTGCAAATCAATTCATTCTGGGAACCTTCCGTTGGGACTACTGAGGTGTCAGTGAGCTTTGTCACGACCATAGCCAACTCCACTCTCTGCCTGTTTCAGAGAATGGCCCATATATATGTCTTCTTTACCCAATTGATGGACACTTTGGTGGCTTCCATATATTGGCTATTGTCAATAAAGCTGCTGTGAACTTAGGGGTGCATGTATCTTTTTGAATTCGTGTTTTCGCTTCCTTCAGAAAGATACTCCAAAGTGTAATTACAGTGTCATATGGTGGTTCTATTTTTAATTTCTCGAGGAGCCTCTGAACTGTTTTCCATAGTCATAGTGGCTGTACCAAGGAACATTTCCAACAAAATGCATGAGGGTTCCCTTTTCTCCACATCCTCACCAATTCTTGTTATTTGGTGTCTTTTGGATGACAGCCATTCTTTCAGGTGTGAGGTGACGTCAAAGAGCACACTGCTGATGTTTTCTTCTAGGGTTTTGTGGCTTCAGGCCATGTGTTGAAGTATTTGATTCATTTTGAGGTTATCTTTGCAGAGAAAAGGATCCCAGTTTGATTCTTGTGCATGTAGCTATCCAGTTTTCCCAACACCGTTTATTGAAGAGGCTATCTTTTCCCCATTGTATATTCTCACCTCCTTCGTCACAGAGGAATTGACCATATAAGCATGGCTTTATTTCTGGGCTCTCAGTTCTGTTCCATGGATCTGTGTGTATTTCTTTTGTGCCAATACCATGTTGTTTTGATGATTCTAGGTTTGTAGTATAGTTTGAAATCAGGGAGCGTGATATATCCAGGTTTGTGCTTCTTTCTTAAGATTGTATTGACTCTTCAGGTTCTTTTGTGTTTCCCCACACATTTTAGAATTCTTTGTTCTAGTTCTCCAAATAACCCCATAGGTATTTTGATAGGAATGGCATCGAAACTCTAGATTTCCCTGGGGTGTGGAATAATTTTAACAATACGAATTGTTCAACTCCATGAGCATGGCATATCTTTCCATTTGTTTGTGTCGTCTTCAATTTCTTTCATCAGCATCTTAGTTTTTGGAGTACAGGTCTTTTGCCTCCTTAGGTAGGTTTATTCCTAGGTTATTTTATTCTTTTTGATGCGATGGTAAATGCGATTGTTTCTTTCATTTCTCTTTCTGATCTTTCGTTGGTAGTGTATAGAAATGCAACAGATTTCTGTGTATTAATTTTGTATCCTGCAAATTTACCAAATTCATTGATGAGCTCTAGTAGTTTTGTGGTAGCATCTGTAGAATTTTCTATGTATAGTAGCATGTCATGTGCAAACAGCGACAGTGTTACTTCTTTTCCAGTTTGGATTCTTTTTATTTCTTTTTCTTCTCTGCTTGCCACGTCTAGGACTTCCAAAACCATGCTGAATAAAAGTGGTGCGAGTGGACATCCTTGTCTTGTTCCTGATCTTAGAGGAAATGCTTTCAGCTTTTCACCATTGAGTATGATGCAGAGAGTTACTCAGAAATGTGCACAGTTTTTCCTAGGTCCCTACTAGCAGTGGAAAAACAGCCAGGTCATGTAGTTCCTCACAGACCAAGAGGAGGATTTTCATGGCTCTCACCGTGAATGTGAGGGATAATCACTGGAGCTGAGAAGCTGCCATTTCCTCCTCACCTTCCTCCTGCTCTGGGTTTTTTTTTTTATTATTTTAATAAATTTATTTTATTTATTTATCTTTTGGGCTGCATTGGGTCTTCGTTGTTGCACACGGGCTTTCTCTAGTTGCAGAGAGAGGGGGCTACTCTTTGTTGTGGTGTGCGGGCTTCTCATTGTGGTGGCTTCTCTTTGTTGTGGAGCATGGGCTCTAGGAGCATGGGCTTCAGTAGTTATGGCTCATGGGCTCTAGAGCGCAGGCCCAGTAGTTGTGGTGCACGGGCTTAGTTGCTCTGCAGCATGTGGGACCTTCCCAGACCAGGGCTCGAGCCTGCATCCCCAGCATCGGCAGGCGGATTCTTAACCACTGTGCCACCAGGGAAGTCCCTCTGGGTTGTTTTCTCATCAATATTATGTGGAGGAATTACATCAGCATCTTGAGAATATACCTTCAAAGGTTCCAGGACATCTCCCTCTTCCTGACCTTCATTTTTAAAACAAACATTACTGACAGTGTAGGAGGGTATGAATGAAGTTGAAATAGAGTCCCAAAGTGGCGGCAAACAGGAGTGAGGGACTAATTCAGACACCCTATAGCTCCCTTCCTCATTTCTACCTTTTCTCATTGTACCAAGTTCCCCAGTTGAACCATCTAATGATGATATCACTTCCTGGTTTTGACTCATAAAAAGAGATAGAGCTTCTCTGATGCTCAACATCCCCACCAAGACATTGGCCCCTGTATTTTAGTGCTTCCCCTCTCTTTCTTTACCTGATTTTCTCTCTCTCTCTCTCTCTCTCTCTCTTCCTCCCTGTCTCTCTCTCTCTCTCTCTCTCTCTCTCTCTCTCTCTCACACACACACACACACACACACACACACACACACACACACACACACACACAGAGGCTGACTGATCTTTGATTTTCAGTAGAAGCCATTGGTATTTGCCATTCTGCTTTGTCACACTGTTGAAAAGACTTACAGTATAAGAGCTACCCTGTGGCCATCTTTCTTCCATCTTGGCTTACAGTTTTACATCAAAGGGATTCAGCACAGGTTTGTGGAAAAAACCCAGTCCTGAGAACCTGGCAGCCCAAGTTCCAAGTTTTTGGCTGAGCTCTATTACTAACTTGCAGTCTGACCCTGAGCAAGTTGTCTGTCTTTGTAGTCTCATTCCATCTTTATCAGCTGATCTTGAATATTCCTTTCAGTCCTGACATGACAAACTCTTGAACAGTCTTGTTCTTTTAGATGCTTTTTTCAATCTCTTGAACCTCCCGTTTTAAAAATGACTCCTTTCTGGCCATCAGACATCTTTGATTCCATACTCTGTACAGGTCCAACCCAAGACAATGTCTATAGGAGGGCTCCATCCCAGAGTTTTTTTGTTGGCAGTACTGCTCTTGATCCAATTAACCAGAACTTCTTTCCTGGGTCCCTTGCTTTAGAAGGCCCTCTTCTGGCCCTCCTCCTCCCCCGCACACGAATAATGGTGGGTCTGTGAGTCCAAGGGTGTTTGACCACCTGTAACCTTCTTATCCTCTTCTAAACCAAGCTCTCCCTAACCAGGATGTCCAGAATTCCCTGCTCATGAAGCTCTGAGCCTACTTCCAGGGCCTGCTTGGGCTTTTGCTCCTCTCTGTACAATTAGGGGCAGACCATACTGCCCAAAGTGTAGTTAAGAGGTAGTTGTTTGTATAGTTTGTGTTTGGAGTTATGGACAGAACTTGAATATGTAGGGTATAGTCTGCACACTTATACACAAGTTTCTTTGAGGTCAGTATGAACAGAAGGGTAGGTGGCCCACTTAGGGCAGATTTGTGAAAATAACCATTTGTGCATTCACCTCAGGCTCACAAATATTAGAGATGGGTCTGTTTGTGGGATACACTATCCTGCAAAGAGAGGCATAGAGAGGTCAAGAAGGGTGACTCTTCAAAGATTCTGTGAGTTATTTGTGGCTACATAGACAGACTCACTAACCGGTATGAGTGGGCAACAGAAAGAGAATGGGGAAGCTACAGACTTTTCACCTTTGGCTCTTGCTAGATGCAAGTTATCGACACAAAGGTAATTTATAATTTCTTACTGGTCTTCATTTTGCCAAACTAGAGTTATGATCTTGTAGGCACAAGGTGTGATATTATATTAATAGTAATGACAATAGGTTATTGAAGCTAATCTGATTCCTATGTTGACATTATTTCTCTCTATTTGCGTTGGTTCATTTTCCCTCAACTCCCTCCCTCACCAAAATAAAGGTCATTAGATAAAGCAAAGCAATCTCTTTAGGCTGACCTAGCCAACCCTCAATTAACTTGTACATCTGAGACCAGAGTTGTAAGGAATGGTCTATTAACAAGCATGTTAATTCCAAACCTCTTTAACAATTTCTCACATCACAGTGTTTCTCAGAATTAGGAGTCAAGATTTTGTAAATTTGATTACTGTACATTATATCCATATGATATTTCAAAAGGACCAAGATGGAAAAGTATGTGGCCTTTAAAATGGTTTTAGTTGTAATTCTAGTCAAGCCAAAAAAATTAGCTTGGGAAAATTCTACCCGGTTTACAAATTAGTTGGATGTCATTGAACAAGATATTTACCCTCTTGGGGACTCAATTTCTTTAACTATAAAATGATGGGAAAAAAATTAAAAATAAAATAAAATAAAATGAGGGGTTGGATTAAATGGTCTCTAAGTTTCCTTAAAAAAATCTAAGGTTTGGGCTTCCCTGGTGGCACAGTGGTTGAGAGTCCGCCTGCTGATGCAGTGGACACGGGTTCGTGCCCCGGTCCAGGAAGATCCCTCATGCTGCGGAGCCGCTGAGCCCGTGAGCCGTGGCCGCTGAGCCTGCGCGTCCGGAGCCTGTGCTCCGCAACAGGAGAGGCCACAACAGTGAGAGGCCCACGTACCGCAAAAAAAAAAAAAAAAAAATCTAAGGTTTTATGGTTGCCTATGATCTTATAAGCAATTATGCCTAGAGCTATTTAGCAGAGAAAATTGCAGAATGTGAAAACCTTTAGGACTTAGCTAAGAAATAAAAAGACCATTCATCAGGAAATGGGGTCAAGTTAGAAAGTAAAGGGTATAGTTGCCTGAGCAACTCTAATTTTAAAAGAAATTATTACAGAGTTAAACACAGGCCTATTCAGGCCAAGGAGAAGAAAAGAAACAAGAGCTCCATCTCTTCCTGTTGTTGTCCTGGAAGAGGAATCATATGCTAACTGCTTAACTTTCTGGAACAAGGCGAAGTATAAAAGAAACAAACACACACGATACCCAATTACAAGGTGGCTACAGCTATATCTGCTACAGCTTCTTTCCTAGAGGTTTTTTTTCTTTCCTAGTGTTTTAATCAAGTCTGAAAGTTTGAATGCCAACTCTCCATGGGTACTTCAGTGGCTACCCACAGCAAGCTAATTTTCCCTCCCTCTTTCAGTATCAGAAATCCTCTCTAAAGTCCTACAAGCACGATTCTAGGCTGAAGTTGGTATTAAAAGTTGGCGTCAAGCCCCCAAATCCTGTTAGTGATAATATGAGGAAGTAAGACATGCAACTCTGTTGTGAAACTAAATCATAATACATCAGACAAGAATATAAAACTACTTGGTCAGAGTGCTCAGCCCAAGGCTGCAGTCAACTACTCCAGAGAATACAGAGGCCCCCAGAAGGAGGGACCCTTTCATTCTGTACCTTCCTGCTAAAGAGGAAGTAAAACACTACACAGTTTGCCTTGGAGGTCTAACCATATTAAGAGAAACAAATCTCATACCTGACTTCCTATGCTTTGAAATTGATCAAAATGCAGGATATTGCAGGGGCAGGATGAAAAGAAAAGAGTAACAAAAGACTTGTAAAATCTCAGATCTGGCTAACCAGCTCTTGATTATATAAAAATTGTCTGTATTTCTAATAGTTATAATAATAAAATCTGAAAATGTGGGTTATAGGAAATCCCTGGAGGTCCAGTGGTTGTGACTCAGTGTTTTCACTGCTGGGGTCCGGGTTCAATCCCTAGTGGGGGAACAAAGATCCTGAAAGCAGCGTGGTGTGGCCAAAAAAACAAACAACAAAGAATGTGAAAATGTGAGTTATAAATATATACTGTCAATGAATTTTTTATCATTTTCTTATGTTCAGAAGGTTGTTTTCTGACAATCCAATTTGTTTCTGTACTTATGTTTCTGAAATCTGACTCGATTTCTTCTATGATATGTTTTTGCAAATCTCCTCTTCTTGTTAGACTATTTTGTTGAACAAAAAGAATGTGCTAACAACTGTGAGGAAATAGACATCCAGTATCTGTCCATTTTTTAACCTGCTTTTTTTTTAACCTAAAGAAAATATCATTTCTCATTAGAAGTTAGAAATCCAGAACAAACCACTGAAATATAGGGCTTCTGTGAGTACTGACTAGAGAAAGCTCTATAGTGAAGGTCTGATAAGGAGGAGAAGGGAGATTTTTCACATGATAGTTTGAGCAACTTTAGCTATATTTGAACTTTGGAAAAGTTTCATGAACAGTTGCTTCTTCAGGAGACTTCACAGTGCCTATAACATTGTGCATTTTATCTAACAAATACCTATATAGTGCGTTTTATATGCCAGGCCCTGTAAGTGCTTTATAAATATAAATCCCTGATTTTTCACAACAACCCTACGGAGTAGGCAATATCATCATCATCATCATCATCATCACCATCACCGTCCCTGTTTTAACAGATGAAGAAACTGCAGCACAGAGAAGTTAAGTCATTTGCCCCAGGCCCACAGCTGATGAGTGCGTAAGTCCACGCTCCTAGCCACCACACACTGCTCCTCTCAGAGGAGCTCATTATTTGAGGCAAAGGTGGAAGCAGAGAGTTAGAAAATGTCCTGGGTGCCACAGCCCTTTAGCATGTCACTTCCCTAGGGCAGAAACACTGCTTTAACTTCTAGCAACCTCCACCCCTTTAACCTGGAGATTCTTTCTCAGGTTTGTTCCTCTTAGATGTTCTTAAGATAAAAGATATGATGAAGTAAACCCCAAAGAAGAATTTTTTAAGAGTAATCTCCAGAATGACCTTGCTTAAGTGAGCTAAAGGAGAAAATAGCAAGATATTAATGGTGTCTACCGGATCTAAAACCTCTTAGTCACTTTCATCATTTGCCTAAAATTCAATAAAATGGCTTTTTGTTGCTGTGTTTATAGGTTAATATGAATGACTTCCAAGAGAAGGTTTAAGAAAAAAGAGGTTATCAGTTCCTACAAAATATATACTTTGGCCAAAGACCTTAGAGAGCAAGGTCTTTCAAGCATTTACAACTAAGAAGTAGTACAAGGATGTTAATCTGAAGGATTATTTGTCATAATAAAAACTTTAAAAGAGCCTATTTACCATCAGTTACAGAATGGTTAAATTAAAGAAAATCCTTGCAATAGAACACAAAGCAATCATTAATATTTACATGAATATATATGTAACATATCAAGTGAAAAAAGCAAGTTGCAGAACACTGTCATGGTGTTATGCCATTTTTGTGGGAAAACAACATAAGAAACATTTGGTTTTGTATGTCTGTAACATATAGGCAGGTTTGGATACAAACCTGAAAAAATAGAACACACCTCTTAAGAGTGGTTATCCCTGGAGAAAGTGTTGAACGGGGAGGGGTAGTGGCGAAAAGGAGATAAATTTTTATTTTATAGACTTTCACTTGCTTGTGGTAGGTGAGATTCACTAAATGCACATGAATTAAAACACAAGCAAGCATATGGAAACCATTAAACAGTTTGAGAAAGATTAAGAATCAATTATAAATAAACTGTGTAATAAGTTTGACAAAGTGAGCCATGATATATAATCACTTTGTGTACCAGTTTTTCCATAATTATGCATAAACTACTGTGCTAGCTTTACTAGACTTTTATTTTGCTTAATGCTATAGATTTTGAGGTTTTATTTTCATTAAAACTTGAAGAGGAAAAAATTATACCTTCCAAAGACTGATAAGTCAATAGTTAATGCACTAGTCTTTTACTTCTATATTTTCTTTTTAGAAACTCAAGTACACATTTATGTGGACCATCACCATATTGCAGACTGACTGGATGGCAGTGTGCTGTGATAAAAACAACACGGCCCAGAGTTAGAAGACTAGTCCAGATTCTATCACAGGCTCACTGGGTAATTACTGCCACTTAACGCCTGTGGGTCCCTATTCATTTCTCTTAAGAAGAATATATGATCCAAAAAAGCAAGGGAACAGTATCTCTCTTGGTTGACGAGCAATGAAATATATCTGCAATGCTGGCAAAAGCCTTGTTAAGCAGCTTACTAAGCGGTGCTGAACGTGACATCTGAAATTGTTATAGTGTCCTCTTCTGGTCCCCAGCAGGTGTTTCTCTGATTCTTCCACATTCTGTTCAAGTGTCATCTGTGCAGTGGTGAGTCACTAGAGCCAGCCTTTCACCCCTCCCTGCCTCCCTCCCCTGCTCCCTCTCTACTCTGAGATACGAGAGAAACGCCAAACCCAGGCCATCATATGCTCTGCTGCCCCGGAGAGTACAACCCAGTCTGTGCATTATAGCCAGAGTGATCTTTGTAAAACACATGCATAACCTTGTCATCCCCTTTAAAAGTCTTTATTACCGATCCCCGCCATTTACAACCAAGTCCACACTCTTGGCCTGACATAAAAGCCTCTTTCTGTCATGGCTCCAGTCCACTTTTCCAGCCTCCTCTCCTGCCTTCTAACTCCCCACGTACAAAATCTTCTAGCCATATGGAAATGTCTCCAGTTTACTGTTTGTAGGTATGCTCTTAACAGAAACCCCAGAGGCCACAAGCATTTCAGAATTCATAACTTTTTAGATTTTCAACAGGTAATCCCATGCATAGATAGACAGATAGATAGATGTATATGTATATATGTTACATAACACCCCAGATGATCTAAGGCATCAACTCGTATCAAACACATAAATGTTTCTGCAGCAAACCTGGAATATTCACATTAAGTGTGATAAGGCCACAAATGGCCTCAGTCGGTTGGGGTCTGGTTTTGCCACTGAGCCACTTCCCTTGCTTCCTCCAGATCTATAATCCGCCCTTTTGCACCTGCTCTGTGCCTGGGAAACTGACCTATCTGCGCTTCAGCCCCACACTCCACTGCCCCCAGGTTTCTAATGGGATACAGCCAATGGGGAGCCCAGCAGGCTATCCAGGAGCCTGGAGTGTTTCCCTCTCCTGAAGGACAGTCATCTGGAGGCAGTTGCTCTTTAGGCAGTCTTCTTCCCATGACTCCTTCCTTCTGGCCTCCAAGAACCACTCTCTCCTCTCGTCTCCTAGGGACATGTGTCTCGGGATCACAACTCTCCTGTCCCACTATCACATTCCTATCCCTGTGCCAGCACTCCCCCCACACCTTTGAATGAGTCTCTTTATTAAATCCTCTTTCAACGATCCCAATTTGAGAATACCATCTGTTTCCTGATGGGTCCCTGACAAATGCAGCACACCAATGAGTTCAGATTGAGTCAGGTTTTCCTGCCTAATGGATTAAGGAAAAGCTTTCAGCTTTTAGAACTTCTTGGATTTCAAAATTATATGTAAGATACTGTGAACACATACAATCTACTATTTCTTTCTTCTGTTTAATATATACTGCTCCTTCTACCTGGAATGCCATTCTCTCCTTGTCCAATTGGCTAACTTCAATTTAGTCTTTAAACACCATGTGAACTTGCAGTGAACTTCAAGAGTGAACTATCCACTGACCAATCCCCTGTAGACAGCACCTCATCCAATAGTCCTGGACACTTGTGAAGTCCCTGGAACAGCCTTGGAAAACTTATGTGAGTCTGGGACTTGAAGGGAAAACCCCACCCAAGGAAGTGATGGACTCACGAGTACTGTTACTGTTACATAGGTTAAATATATGATGAATGGAAGGCTTAACATTTCTTAATATTGCTGTATGATTCAAGAAACACTGGGGAGTGCAGTCATAAATAACTAAAATTTAGTGGTTTTAAATTTCATTTATTCACCCTCTTGTACCAAAGACTCACAGACAAAACACAAACAGAAATTTCTGAAAAATACTCATCCTTAGTATGTGCAATGCACTCTGGCATTTTCTAGCCTATTGTAGTCCATATCACTTTTTAAAAATATCAATCACACCCTAGAAATGGGTCATGCAATACACAGTGTGAAAGACACCAAACTAAACAGTATTCATTGACAAATGCTTCCACACTTTGTCAAACAAAGAACCAAAATATTGTAACCATGCTTTAGTTTTTTGCCATTTATACTTTCAGTTTGTTTCTCCCCATTTTCAGTTATTTGCTCTCCTGAGCAGGGGGAGGAATTCCTGTCCTAAAGCTGGATGACATCTGGCTAGAACCACAAGACGTGTGCTGACACAGAAACCAGAGCAGCGGGCAATCTGGGAGTTGGGGCTGTCTTAGCCAATTTAGAATATTTGGCCACCTTATCTGAGATTACATGTAAACTCACTTCTTCCAGTCTCTCAGAAGGCAGCTTGTACTGTGTAATTTTAAAAGAATTTTTTTCTGTGTTGTTTAATGATTTGCGTTAATTTTAAACAAGGGTTTATGAACTGTGAGCTAGTGCCAGGAAAATGTAGATCAATTGTTGCTTCCCTAGAGAAAGTAGCAGTGCTTTTAATAATAGATCCTGGTAAAGTATCTATAATTCTTCTATGACTTAAAAGTCAAAGCAAAATATGGATTGGGTAAAAGGATTTTTTTCTTTCTTTCTTTCTTTCTTTTTTTTTTTTTTTTTTGGTGTGTATGTAGAAAATATACACAGGTCTGACTAAGGAAAAAAAATTGTTCTAATTAGACTCTTGTTTGCATTCAAGCCAGCATTCATTTAGGTGCCCTTGAAAGAAAAGGAGTTAATTATATGGACACTGTATCATTTAGGATTAACACTGGCTACATGTGACAGAAATCGAAAATAGTGGTGGATAGTAATCTTATCTTAAATAAGATAGTCTTAGCTCTCTTGTAACAGACAAGAAGTAGGAAGTCCAGAACTGGCATGGCTTCAGGATGTCAAAGGACCAGGGTTCTTTTCTGCTACCTACTACTGAGATTCCTGTCAATGCATATAAATTCTAGAGAGTTGGAAGGAAGAAGCGAGGAGGAATTACACACACAATGTCCCCTACAGCCCATTAAACAGAATATCATCACAAGGCTATACTTAGCTGCATGGAAGGTAAGGAAATGTAGTCTTTTTAACAGGAGCTCAGCTAACAAAGGAGGAAGATGGCAAAGACAGATATTGGGGAAAACAAGGAGTTCTTCCCACAATTATACACGACCTGAAATTGAGAAAACTTTAGGCTTGATTTCTGCAGACTCTGCCTCTCCTTCTCAAATAATCAGTCTTCTCCTTCTTCTTTAGTCTATGGTTAAAGGGAATTACAAACAGCACCAGTAGTTTATATAGCTTAGTTGATTACTTTGCCCCTATATGGCAGAGACTGCCATGCCAGGACAGCGTGTGAATGGCTGGAACTAGAGCCAATCAAACCCTAACCACAAGGCTGCGAAACAAGGTCTAGCTAGGAATCAGGAAGAGGGAAATGAATGCTGGGGAAGCAATCAACAAATATCTTACCATAATGTCTAAGAGGCAGCTCTACGTTAACATGTTCAAATCAAAATTCTTGAGCTCTCTGTCAATTTCCACCTCCAATGCACTACCATCTACCTAGTCATTTAATCCAAAAACCCAAGTGTAATCCTTAAACCTTTTATTCCCCTCACTCCTCACATCCATCAGGCCCAGCTACACAATATGTGGGGCCCAGTGAAAAATGAAAATGCAGCGACTCTTGTTGAAAAATTATCAAGAATTTCAAGAGAGCAACAGCAAAGCATTAAACCAACTGTGGAGTCCTTCTAAGTATGGGGCCTGGTACAACTGCACATGAGGCCAGACCTGCATCCAATATAGATCCATACATTTTGTAAGTTCTACCTCTGTGATAGTTAGGTTTATGTGTCTATTTGACTGGGCCACAGGGTACTCAGACTTTGGTTAAACATTATCTGGGTATGTCTGTGAGGGTGCTTCTGGATGAGATTAACATTTGAATCAGCAGACTGAGTAAAACAGACTGCCCTCCCTAATGCTGGTGGGCCTCGTGCAATCAGTTGAGGGCCTGAATAGAACTAAAAAGAGTAAGAGGGAACTCCTTCTGTCTGACTATTTGAGGTGATACATCAGTGTTTTCTTGCCTTTAGACTCAAACTGAAACATTGGCTCTTCGCTGGTCTTGAGTCTGCCAGCTTTCATACTGGAATTTACACTATCAGCTCTCCTGGTTTTCAGGCCTTCAGACTCAAACTAGAACTGCACCATCAGCTCTGCTGTGTCTCCAGCTTGTCAACTGCAGATCTTGGGACTTCTCAGCCTCCATAATTACATGAGCCAATTCCTTATAATAAATTTCTTTCTTTTCTCTCTCTCTCTATACATCCAATCAGTTCTGTTTTTCTAAAGAACCCTAATACAACATCCAAAACAATTCTTAAATTAGTACACCTCTCTCCATCTCCATAACGATATCTCTGTATCTCTGGTTCTGGACTAAATGGTATTGGCCACTTAACAAGTGCACCTGCTTTCACTTTTGCCCCTGCTTCAGTGGTGTTCAATCAGAGAAGCAGAACCACAAGGATGGATGCACATACACACACACACACATGCATATATAAAACAAATATATAATATATTAAAATATTTTTATATGTAATAAATATTTAAATATAATAAAACATTTCAAATACATATTTCAAATACAGTATACTTAAATATATAATATATATCATATTTTATAACTAAATACATTTATATAAATATACTATAATCTTTTTTTTTTTTTGTGGTACGTGGGCCTCTCACTGCTGTGGCCTCTCCCGTTGCAGGGCACAGGCTCCGGATGCGCAGGCTCAGCGGCCATGGCTCACGGGCCCAGCCGCTCCACGGCACGTGGGATCCTCCCGGACCGGGGCACGAACCCACGTCCCCTGCATCAGCAGGCGGACTCTCAACCACTGCGCCACCAGGGAAGCCCCTATAATCTTTTATATAAGTATAAAAACTACAAAATTTATATAAATATATAAAATACACATATATGTAAATACATATATATATATATATACACACACACACACACACACACACACATACATATGCATATGAATTTGTTATAGGGCTTTGACCTTACAACTGTGGAAGTTGATTAAACAGCATACGTGCCAGTCCCAGGCTCTGGCATTAAAGGGATGATGAATATAAAGAGAGAGATGTGAGGATCAACTGGAACCTGTGAGAACAGACTTGAACCTACAAAGATAGACTCGGAATTACTGTCATTCTCTCACAACCTCTGAGCCTCCAACTTTGATGAGAGTATGTGTCCTGCTGGAGAAGCTGACGCCCTTAGTCATGGAGCTAAATATGATCCTGGCCCAGGGCTGAGCGAGGCTGAAGGAGAAAATCTGGCAGGATTTGTGAGCCAGATGTTGTCCCAGGCCAGTAAGGTGAGCCAGCAGATTACAGCAATGTGGGTGCATTGCAGTGGGGTCTTGTGCCCTGCTCTGACCTTCCAAGTGTAAAAGCAATAAGCTACTGCTTCCTTTCTGCCTTCCAAATAGCGTACAAAATGCTCCTTGTGAGGCGCACTACCCCTGAACCATGCAGGGAAGGGAATTCTGGGAAACATAACTCAGGTTTAGCTAATTTGACACCATACAAATCCTCCCCAACCCTTCACTTAACTACAACATAGCAGCAATAGATATCACTTAAAAATTCAAATCAGACCAGTTTTTCTTCTTAAAGCCTTTCAAATGCTTTCCCCTACATCTAGAATAAAATCCAAACTTTTTACCATAGTTTACAAGGCTGCACAGGATCTGACCCCTACCATTCTCTGAGCTCATTCATTTTGTACCACTTCCTCCTTGAGCACCATTCCTGAGCCTTCTACTTGTTCCTTAAACACATGGAGGTCTTTACTGTCTCCATCTTCACATGGCCTTCTACTGTGTGTCTATGTGTCTCTCTGTGTCCTTTTCTTAAAAGGCTAATCATCACTGGATTTAGGGTTTACCTTAAACCCAGGATGATTTCATATCAAAACAATTCATTATATCTGGAGAGACCCTAGTTCCAAATAAAGTACCATTCACAGTTCCTGGGGTTAGGACTTGAACATGTCTTTTTAGGGGACACAATGCAACTCATTACAGGTCTAATGAAAGATTCCTACTATGCCTGTTTCTTCTACTGGGACAGGATCCTTCAGAGATCTGAACTTGGGACTGACTATCAGGACCCCTAGTAAATGCTACATGCCACAAGAAATGTAGACATTTTCAGGTAGTGAAGAAAGGAGGATTTTTACATTCCCTGAACTATTAGAGAAATGACAGTTGGGATGTGGACAATAATTAAAGTTTGCAGGATCCAGAATTAGGAATTTATGTGATCACAAAGCTTCCAATGCATCCCTTGGGGTACACTGGGTAGCTGACTGCTTAACAATACTTAAAAATGTGGTAAACTGCCTGGATTTGTAAGTCATATTTTTGACAATGTAACAGCTGGAAGGAGAAATGACCTTTGCGCTTGTGTTAAAACTTAAGCAGCTTTTGCCACAAAGCATTCCACGTTGCTATTAGAAAGCAGTTTGGAAAACTCAGGCTTGTTGAAGAAAGTTGCTGTAGGAGGATTTTAAAGCAAAACGTCACAGGAGAAGCTCAGAACTTCCTGTGAAATTGTGAGTTATCCTTCCCACTCCTTGCTCTTAAAGAAGTTATTCAAGGGGAGGAAGAGAGGGAACTGTTCAGGGTTAGAAATAAGGGTACAAATCCAGCCGAGCAGAGGGTGGAGCTCAGTCACCCAAGTTCAGATTTCTAACACCAAAGCCCCCTCATTACGGGGTAAGTGACTTCCTTACTTTGGATCAGAGAACATGCTAGAAAAATCCCTGGGCCTTAAACACGAACCATGACTACTGAATTTTTACCTAGCTGGGAAGCCAGTCCTAAACAAGACATCAGTAATATCTTACATATTTGCCCCTGGAATCTAGCAGCCGCTGGCGACAGTTTTACCATCCACAGCACCACTTGGGGGTGGAGGCTAAGCAGAGAAATACCTCCATATGTTCCCACTCTTGTGAAGATGGGTGTTTTTTGGTGGAATGTGCTTGTGAGAAGAACAGTCCTCCAGAAATTAAGATCCAGAAACAGGAGAAAGGTCATAGCATCAAGCTCTTCTGACACCATAAACAAAAAAGCTTGGTAGATACCACAGTTCTGCCTTCCCTCCTTGGTTAGCCTAGACCCTGGTATTATAATAGTTGGAGGGGTCTCCATAGTCAATGACGGTCCAGTGGTCAGCCCTGACTTAAGGGTGAACAAATGTGGTCAAAGTCCTATATTGGGAATCCTGCCTGCTTTTAGGGTAACTCTAGAACCCCAGTGCTACTGAATTTGAACCAACACATAGAGAGTGGGGTAGGATGGTGCTACCTAACTAGACCCAGAAATCCAATAGGCATTATCACCAATGGAGCTTTCGAGAAAATTTCCAGCAACGCTTTAGGAGATCGATACTAGCCTATGAGTTGGAGGTGGTCCAACTACTTTAAGTAAAATACAGCTCTACTACGTTTTACCTTCTGATCCCAAATGACCACTCCCCAACCCCAGCCACTGCCACCCTTCCCTCAGAAGCCATGTAGCAAAATATACAGAGATGGCAAATATTTTTCTCAAGGAAATACATGATGAGGAGGAGAAGATTTTATTCACCAAAAATCCTCTTAGAACTATATGATGAGAAAGAGATTTTATTCACCTTAGAAAGGGAGAGCTGTCTTTGTTAGAAAAATTCTTTGAAAAACACGAATTCAAAAAGATGTAAGCACCCAATGTTCATAGCAGCATTATTTACTATAGCCAAGATATGGAAGCAACCCAAGTGTCCACCAACTGATGAATGGATGAAGATGTGGTATATGTATACAATGGAATATTACCCAGCCATAAAAGAATCAAATTTTGCCATTTGTGACAACATGGATTGACGTAGAGTGTACAAATACTGTATGTTTTCATTTATATGTGGAATCTAAAAAATAAAACAAAGGAACAATTATAACAAAACAGGAACAGACTCACAGATACAGAGAATAAACTAGTCATTACCAGAGGCGGCAGTGATGGGAAGAGGGGCCAAACAGGTGAAGGGGATAAGAGGTACAAACTACTAGGTATAAAATAAGTAAGTTACAAGGATGTAATATACAGCATAGGGAATATAGTCAATATTTTATAATAACTTTGTATGGAATATAATCTATAAAAATATCAAATTATTATGCTATACACCTGAAACTAATATTGTAAGTCAACTGTACTTCAATAATAAAAAAAAATTCTTTGATAATTGGGAGTAGAAACTGACACCTGAGGGATACAGATTTTGGTAGATTAGTTGCAGGTGACCAGATGGTTTTATTGGTTGCTCCACAGAAGGAGGAGGAAGAGGAGAGAGGAAAGATAAGAGGTGGGATGAAAACAGTAGATGTAAGCTCTCTGCTAGGCCAGTCACTGGGGGGCAGGAACAGGCTTCAACAAGCATTAAAGCTCAATGTGGGGGCTTCCCTGGTGGTGCAGTGGTTAAGAATCCACCTGCCAATGCAGGTTCGAGCCCTGGTCCGGGAAGACCCCATATGCCACAGGGCAACTAAGCCTGTGCGCCACAACTACTGAGCCCACGTGCCACAACTACTGAAGCCCGTGCGCCTAGAGCCCATGCTTTGCAACAAGAGAAGCCACCACAATGAGAAGCCTGCCCACCACAATGAAGAGTAGCCGCTGCTCCCTGAAACTAGAGAAAGCCCACGCACAGCAAGGAAGGCCCAACGCAGCCAAAAACAAAGTAAATAAATAAAAAAAAAACTCAATGGGAAAAATATTTGCAAATAATATGACTGACAAGGAGTTAATATCCTAAATATATAAACAGCTCATACTACTCAATATCAAAAAAACAAACAACCCAATCAACAAATGAGCAGATCTGAATAGACATTTTTCTGAAGAAGACATACATACAGATGGCTAATAATGACATGTAAAGATGCTCAACATCCCTGATTATTAGAAAAATGCAAATAAAAGCAACAATGAGATATCATTTCACACCTGTCAGAATGGCTATCATCAAAAAGTCTACAAATAATAAATGTTGGAGAGGATGTAGAGAAAAGGGAACCCTCCTACACTGTTGATGGGAATGTAAATTGGTGCAACCATTATGGAAAACAGTATGGAGGCTCCTCAAAAGACTGAAAAAAGAGAATTAGCATATGATTCAGCAATTCCACTCCTGGGTATATATCTGGAGAAAACCATAATTCAAAAAGATACATGCACCCCAATGTTCATTGCAGCACCATTTACAATAGCCAAGACATGGAAATAACCTAAATGTCCATCAACAGAGGAGCAGACAAAGAAGATGTGGTATATATATACAATGGACTACTACTCAGACATAAAAAAGAATGAAATAATGCCCTTTGCAGCAACATGGATGGACCGAGAGATTGTCATACTGAGTGAAGTAAGTCAGACAGAGAAAGACAAACATTATATGATATTTATATGTGGAATCTTAGAAAATGGTACAAATGAATTTATTTACAGAAAAGAAATAGAGTTACAGATGTAGAAAACAAACCTATGGTTACTGGGGGGGAAGGGGGGAATAAACTGGGAAATTAGGATTGACATATACATCCTACTATATTTAAAATAGAAAAAAGCTTAGAGAGAGATTCTTGGGGGATACAGAATTTCAGGTTTTAAAAGAAATAAAGAAGGTACTTGGTATTTTTATTTTTTTATATAAAAGCAAAAGAAGAAGAATTGTGTATAATCAAATATCTTCTTTTAAAATGCAATTTCTGGCTTTTTCTTAGAGAACACAAATTTAAAGTGAAATAATTTTTAAAGTCCAATACAAAATTAAGAAAACCCACCAAAGTTTTGTGTAAATATTCAGGCATGCATTCATTTATTAACAAATATCTGCTGTGCATCTGTTACATGCCTGGTACTGCTTTGGACTCTGAGGATGCAGAGGTGACCAAGACAGATCATGTCCTTGACCGCATAAATTTTGTAGAGCTTAATGATTTAAAATTTCTGAGAAGAACTATAAAGTCAAATAAAACCAATACCTGAACTAACTGAAAGGCAAATTCAAAAAAAATAAGAAAAGCTTTGAGAATTGACTAGACTTACCCTTAAAAGTCCAAGATAGTGACTGAGATACAAGCTTGGTCATGGCATACACATCAAAGTCAAGGAGACAGGCACAAGAATCAAATTTATGACAGGAGGACAACTGGGTTGCAAAAATGTCTTCAAACAAATATTCACCATGCTATCCAGTTAAGGTTCTGAAAACCCTGGGTAACACATTCTACCTACAGGAAAAACAAGGTTCAAATTCAAGGTTTTCTAATAGTTAATTAAAAGGAGGCAAGAGAGTAACCACAAGAGAACAGAGAGGGAGGGAGGGATTGAAATTAAGATTGAGATTCTGTCTGTCATTGGATAAAAACAAGCAGCCATCACCAAAATGTGTACAAACAGTAAATGCTGGACAAGGTGTGGAGAAAAGGGAACCCTCTTACACTGCTGGTAGGAATGTAAATTGGTACAGCCACTATGGAGAACAGTATGGAGGTTCCTTAAAAAACTAAAAATAGAACTACCATATGATCCAGCAATCCCACTCCTGGGCATATACCCAGAGAAAACCATACTTCGAAAAGATACATACACCCCAATGATCATAGCAGCACTATTTACAATAGCCAAGACATGGAAGCAACCCAAGTGCCATGAAAAGATAAATGAATAAAGAAGATGTGGCATATATATATATAAAATATATACACACACACACACACACACATATATATATACACACACACATGTACACACAATGGAATACTAATCAGCCATTAAAAAAAGAATGAAATTCCACCATTTGCAGCAACATGAATGGACCTACAGAATATTATGCTTACTGAAATAAGTCAGACAGAGAAAGACAAATACTGTATGAAGTCACTTATATGTGGAATCTAGGAAATAATACAAATGAACGTATATGCAAAACAGAAATAGACTTACAGATATAGAAAACAAACTAGTGGTTACAAAAGGGGAGAGGAAGAAGGGAGGGGCAAACTAGGGGTATAGGATTAAGAGACACAAACTACTATGTATAAAATAGATAAGCAACAAGAATATATGTATAGCACAGGGAATTCTAGCCATTATCTTGTAATAACTCTTAAGGGAGTATAATCTGTAAAAATACTGAATCACCACACTATATACCTGAAACTAATATAATATGTAAATCAACTCTACTTAAATTAAAAAGAAAAACTCAGTTTCAAAATTTGTCTTTAAAATATTCCAAAAGGCATGACAGATGCTGAAAGTGTGAACTCCTTTCAAATGCAATTATGTTGAATGCGCTTGGTACCGGTTGACTTGCTCCCAAGGCCCCACATACTTTCAGTTGAAGCCCCATCCCATAGTGACTCCTAAATCTTCAGTAAAGTATTTAGACACACACACATACACACTCACACACACACACACACACACACACAGACAACTATGAGTGAGTGTTTTTCTAGAACTTGATGAATAAGTTCTATATTCAATGGTTTGAATATAGAGATAGCCCTAAAGGTTAAGGACTACAGAGGACAGACACACACTAGGAGCAAGCTGTGAGAACTCACAGGTATCATGAAGACTGTCACATGCCACAGAATTAGATTTTCACCTAAGTTAACCAGATATTCAAGGAGGAGGAAGCCCCCAGATGACAGCATGGCTATTCTAATTTTGCCTCCTCCATTTCATTATCCATATAACTTCGGAGTGAGTTTTCTAAGACACAAATCTAAGCATGCCCTACCTATGATCAAGATTCTTCAATAATTTTCCATTGCCTACTGGATTAAAAAAGAAGAAGAGGGGCTTCCCTGGTGGCGCAGTGGTTGAGAATCCACCTGCCAATGCAGGGGACACAGGTTTGATCCCTGGTCCGGGAAGATCCCACATGCCGCGGAGCAACTAAGCCCGCACACCACAACTACTGAGCCTGTGCTCTAGAGTCCGTGAGCCACAACTACTGAGCCCGCACGCCGCAACTACTGAAGCCCGTGCGCCTAGAGCCCGTGCTCCGCAATGAGAAGCCACCACAACGAGAAGCCCACACACTACAACGAAGAGTAGCCCCCGCTCGCCGCAACTAGAGAAAGCCCACGCACAGCAGCGAAGACCCAACACAGCCAAAAATAAATAAATAAAATAAATAAATTTATAACAACAACAAAAAAAGAAGACAAAAACCTTTGCAAAGCATTTAAGGCCTTTCCCAGCTTCTTGCAAAGTGCCTGGTGAGCAGTGGGTTCTCTAAACATGGAGCATGAGCATGGTTCCCTCTTTCTATCAGGCCTCAACTCAAAAATCACAGAACTTCTCAGAAAGGTCACCCCTGGCCATCTACTAGAATGCCAGCAAGCCCTCTCCCCCCAAATTTTCATAGCCCTCTCCTATACTTATTTTCTCTCCTCAGTTTTTCAATATCTAACATATTATGTATTTTACTTATGTAACTTATTGTCTGTAACCCTCAGTAGGCATATATAAAACATCAACTATAATCTCTAGGTGGACAGGGATTTTTGACTTTTTAATTTGTCCACTACTATCTCCATTACCTAGAACCGGGCTTGGCACACAGAAAGTGCTTCATAAAATATATGTAGGATGGATGGGTGCGTGGATCATTAAAACCTCAACCCAAAAACCAGTTCTACCTGAAGCCTCCAGGAAGATTTAGATATTCCTGCTTCTCTCTCCTTCCCTGTACGTAACTTCTCTTATCATATTGTACTTCTTTGTATGTTGAGCTGAAAACTTCATTGAAATCAAGGGCCTCACTTTCATTTGTATGTACTTAGAAGTGACTCCTTTGTGCTTGGTACATGATATGCCATTGAATAAATGAATGATTGATTATATCCTTATTTTAAAGATGAGGAAAATAAGGTTTAAAAAGGTTAAATAACTTTTAAGGGCACACACTAGTAAGTTGCAGAGGTAAGATACTAACCCAAATGTATACCAAGCCATTCCTTTAGTTTTCCTTGTCACTACTACCATATCTCCCTACAATGTTCTATCCTGTCCCACATTTTCTATTATTCATATTGTACCTATTACTAAGTCCCTGTTCAAATCAAATCCCACCTATTCAATGAAATCTTCCAGATGACTCTTATTCACAGTAATTTCTCCTTTTTTTTTTTTTTACCAGAAAGTTCCTGAGATAGCTCTCAGGGTAAATGGGGGAGGTTATAAGATAGGGTTTGTGGCCTATCTTATAACAGCTTATCCACTTCTGTTCCTCACTCCATATTCAGGCTCTTGGTGCAAAGGCCTACCTGTTTTGCAGGTAATGCACCCTCCATTGGTCCCCAACCTCAGGTAACAGTCTCTCATGATCTGCATATCTCTCCTAAGGACTTATGTGGCTGGTGATGGGTGCAACTGTTTCCTTGGTTTGACTGAGCTGAGCTTCCAAGAGAAGCTGCAGAATGAAGCAACTCTGAATAATCCGCATCCCCACCCTGGGATTAGCACTCAGGATACATAAAGCTTTTCCCCTCCTCTCTCCGTCTCTGTTTCTGTTGAAAGAAAGGGTTTCAACCTTTCCCAAATGTGACTCTTCCAAGGTTGTTTCGTGAGAAGCAAAAGCTTATTTCCTATTAGCCATTTCCTCATGTTATCACATGGAAAATAGACTTTTCATTGGCCCAACTTCTCCCTTTTTAAACAGAGGCGCATATACCAACATCAGAAATAACAATTTTTGTTTTCAATGGTCCTTGAAAAGTAATGTAAAAAGATACTTACAGTTGAAAAAATATGCTTGTTACTTGTTCTCATTTTCTCATCTCAAGCTGAGACATATACACTCAGAACCTGCAAAAACCACAATAAATTCTTCTCTAATGTCTTCTGTACTTAAAATCTTCAGTACATACCCAAGCATCTTATTCAGTAATAATGTGCCACCCTAGTTTGTAACTGCACTAAACATTTAACCCTTAATTGTGTCTACATAAAATGTTGACATATCCACAATCTGAGAAGCAGTAGTGAATTAAAAGCGCAGGACTACCTGTGTTCAGATCCCACCTCCATCATTTATCAGCTGTGCAAAGTTAAGTTCCTTAACGTCTGTCTCATTTTCCTCATTTTAAAATGGTATCCTATCACTTCATAAAGTTGTTATATTTAATTTGAAAATAGTAATTAATAAATGATAGCTATATGGGAGTTTATTATGCACCGGGCACTATGTTGAGCACTTTACATCCATTTCATCTGTCAGAGAAATCTGAAGAAACTCAGAAGCTGAGCACAGGGCTTTGTACATTGTAGACAACTAAAATATACGGAAGGAATGAAGCTCAAAGAAGCTAAGAAGTTCCGGGGCTATCAGGATATTGGTAGAGCTGTGAGTGGAGCCCAGGTATGCCTGACCGCAAAGCCCATGTCCCTGACCCCTGCGCTATATTCTGACAACGTCCAGAGTGCCCAGGACAGGGCTGGCACAGAAAGGCCCTGATACATGGCGTTTTGTTTACCATGGGCCCTCTGACATTAGAGAGGACTAGAAGAGTGGTCTCTGAAAGCGGGCTCACCAGTTTCCAGCAGGGCCTTGAGCCCACTGGTCAGGGCTACGTGGTTTTCCTAGCCGAGGACTGAGGTGAGATGGAAAATGCCCCCTTCTTCACTCCTCTATTCTCTTCTCCCCACAATTGCAGGGCCGGGTGAGCGGCCCGGGGCACGCACTTCTGGAGCCCCTTTTTCCTCTGAGACTCGCAGGCTAGCCGACGCGACTGCGGCCCTGGGTTGGAGGGAGCCTGTTTCCAGTCGGACCGCGTCCGGCGGCGCTTCCGAGCTCCGCGCCTGCGCACTCAGCCCGTCGCCGCGCCGGCTCTGAGGACGTGTGCGCGCTGCCTTCGCGGCTCCTGGGCCTTGAGATGCGCGGCTCGCGGGCCCGTGCCAGCTCCAGGTGCGTGAGGAGGATTTCAAGAACCCAGATGTGAGGTGGAGCGACCCTCCCCGGGAAAGGTCGGGCCTGCCTCGGTCCCTCCAAGGTGCCCGGGGACCCAGAACGGGGGCGCCACGACCTCAGCTCCTTTGCTTTTCCCACATCCCCGCCTTCTGACTGCAGCTCATGGGGAGCGGGAATCTCTGAGAGGAATTGCAAAAAACGATACTTTCCCCTGCAGTGGGTCGTATCACATGTGGCATTTTTCCCCCTCTCTGTGGCCAAAGCAGTTTTCATCCTTGCCTTTACTTTCCTGGTGTGGGATTTTGCAGTCTCTGAACTCTGGCTCGACTCCTAGGTGCTTACTGGTTGTGGGCAATTAGGGCGAGGGCCAGTTGTCAGGATCTGTGTCCTGTGCAATCCCTCTGAGAGGAAGAGGTGAGGGTTCAAGGTCAAGAGAGGGGGCCGGGAGAAGTGGGCAGAAGAAGCTACAGAGAGGGAAAGGCTGTGAAAAATGTCGCCAGAGGTTATTCCGTAACTGAAAGTTCTCTAACTTTCTCTCAGTTCTTGTGTTTCTTGTTCATTTACTTTTGTGATATCCTCACCTCGTTTTAATGGTGTTGTTAAGACTGGAAAACCAACAGGCTTTCGGCCTTGAAGTATCGTTGGAATTTTTTGAGATCAGTTTTCACAGTTTTATAACGGAGTGTATCTTGCTGTAGTCAGGGTAATCTGGGGGTTGACCCATTGAGATTTACCATCTTTTATTTTCACTTTAACATAGGAAAAATTACATGCTGTTGGATTTGTTTTTGAAATATGACCGACAAAAAAGGTCATTTGAGAACACAGAGAAATCAGTAGAAGTGGGATTTGGAGTTCTATCAAATTACTGTGCATATGCTTAAGTACGCGTGGGACTGCATTTGGAGCTTGGGGATCCCTTAGCTGTCACTTATAAATAGCAGATGAGATCACTGCTTGCCACCGGTGATTCTAACAATATAGGGCTTCCAGTAAGTGCTTTCCCACATGGTGTGGACGCAACTGACAATAGTATCCGGTCTTAGTGCTAGTGTTAGTTGATAAGCCATAGTCTCTTTTTGGCACAGTAACTATAGGTAGTCAATTCCTGTTATAATCAGAAATGGTTGTCATGTGTGTGGTTCTAGTGTGGGATTTTTTTCAAGTGTTCCAAAGAAACTATTAAAGGAAAGAAGAAATACACAATAGGAGCTGAGGACCCTGGCTACAGGCCAGAATCCTATGTGTGATCTTTCAGGCCCGACCATAGACAATTGCGTGGCTTTGCCTGGCTGGCCTCTTCGGGGGAAGCTGCTCTTGCCACACCAGACTTGGGCATGGCCAGTGCACTGCAGTTTTCTGGAGGGAGTTGCAGTCAAGGACTCACCCCTTCCCTCCCACTAGCCATGCTCATACTGTATTGCATTCCTGGCTCAGGTACTTCCATTCTGAGGGCCTTGGCCGAGGTACTTCCCAGGTGCCTCCACCAATACCTCCTTATTGCAAAGGGAGGGAAGGTGGAGGGGGCAGCCTTGACTGAGGTACTTTTCTCCATTTTGACCCAGGACCATTCCACTTGTAGCTCTTCCTTCCTCCTCCCCTGGCCCACAGGTCCATAAAGAGGCAGAAACCTTTTGTTCCAGCCTCCTTTGCAGAGAGATGATTGTGCATTGCATCCACCTAACCCTCACCTAGTGTTCCATTTAATCGACCACTGGGGAACCAGTACTTTTTTAGCCTCTTGCTTGCACTGTGGCAGTAAGTGAATAAAGACTTGATTATTACTTGCAGTTTGGCTCATTGTCCTAATTGACACCTCAACACCTGATTTTGCCTGACGGGAATTAAATAAATTGCCAAGTTCTTGGCAATTCACTTAATTTTAATCCTCGTAACTGCTGCTGTGTTAGCATTTTAGGGATTTGGAGTACATTCACCTGTAATTTCTCTAACTCAGTGTTGTCAAAGTGCATAGTAATAGCATCAACAGCTGATTGTTGCTAACGTGGATATCTGGGTTATATGGTATATTTTATAAATTAATATAGTGGCTTGCAGTCAGATTATTTGTGTGGCATATTACCTTTGGCCTCTAATTAGATTTTTCTGATAAATATTTTGGGGTTATATGGGTCAGTTGAAGAAAATCAATAATCCTTAGTAATCCTGTCTCATCCTATGGGCCCCAATCTTACTTAATAGATTACTTGCCACTTTGAATAAAGTGATTGATTTGTTGTAGGTTCCTCTGTCTAGTGTGTAAGGAGGTATGCCAGGAACAGGTTTCACAGGTTTTTACCTCCTCCTATCGAAGTTTCACAAAACAGATTTATCCTTACCATATGTTATGCAATCTGATATTTTCTACTCTATTAAACAAAAGTGCTGAGCATGACCCACTAAAGTGATTGCACAATCCACTAATGGGTAGTGACATGCAGTTTGAAAACCACTATGATAAAACAATTAGAAGATAATTTGCACAATAAATGAATTTTTTTTTTCTGTTTTTAAATCAGATTCCTGAAGAGAACCACAGTGGGTGTGTTTGTGATTTTGTGTTTAAGGTGTCTTCTAGGAGAAAATAGATAATAGCACACAGCATATATGTTGGATATTCACTAAATCATCTGACAAAAGAACACTGAGTTTCTGGTAGATTTATCAACTCTCTGATCTCAACTAGAAGATACAACATTAGAGAGCTGGCACAGCTTTTTTTAATCTCTGGCTTCCTTATTTAAGGAAAATGCAGTAGAAGACGAAGAATGAGAAGAAAATTGGCTTTTCAGTTAGGAGAAGACAGGGTATAAAATGGTTGAGAAAGTTCCTGGTAAGCTTTTGCATGTGTCCTATATTAACTGAGACCAAAATGACCTTTTTATTCTACTGCCTGAAAAGTAAACTACACTCAGACTTTCAATTACTTAGCCATAGATAAGTATATAAGTAGCCGGTGTGTCAACCTCATTGCCTTTGTACTTGTCTTTTAGGACTTCTACAACAAAGTGGAAAGGAGAAATAAAAAGAAATGTTTGTTTAGTGTGTTTATCTCTTAGTTAGAAACCCTAAAATGATATTAAGTAGATAAGGATAAAGTTTTTAAATCTGATTAGTGTTGAGCTAAATAATACCTTACATTTATACATTGCTTCAGTTTTCCAACACATTTAGGTTATCTCCATTGATTCTCCCAACAACTCAATGTGGTAGGCAGGCCAGGAGGCATTTTCCCTGATTTAGAGATGAGGAATCTATATTTCCTTCTTCTTGCCACCAAGTTCATATGATGGCAAATCCGGGACTAGAATCCAGGTTTTCTGGGACATTTTCTCCCAGTTGTTTATGTTATCTTTGTTGGTCCAAAGAAGTAACTGAGAGTAAATATTGCTAATGATGTGGCTAGGAATTTTGATAACTAAAACATTCCATTCTCAGATCATGTCCAAGGTATGCTATAATTGAATGCAGATATGTCTTAATTTTAGTATTATATTTTATTTCTTACACTCTTTATCTTTCTAGCCCAATTTTTGAAAAATGACAAATCTACTTAATAGTGGACTAGGAAAATTGGAATTAAAAGATTTATTTAATGTTAAGAAATTCAACTCAGTCCCCTTTTAATGTATCATCTCAATTAATTAGAAATATAGCTTAAAATTATATACATTTTTAAGTATTTCTTTTAAAGACTTCTCATTTCTCTGTATGAGTGAAATTAGTTTAATGATTCTAAAGTATCTAAGCGGGCCTCTCACTGTTGTGGCCTCTCCCGTTGCGGAGCACAGGCTCCGGACGCGCAGGCTCAGCGGCCATGGCTCATGGGCCCAGTCGCTCCGTGGCATGTAGGATCCTCCCGGACTGGGGCACGAACCCGTGTCCCCTGCATTGGCAGGTGGGCTGTCAACCACTGCGCCACCAGGGAAGCCCTAACTTACTTTTAGACACAGGAAGAGTTGAGGTTCCCTATTGCCTTTAATACCTTTAGCCAAAGAACAGGTTAAATTATTTCTTTTCATATGAATAAGTAATTTTTAATTAATACATTTTTATTTTTAATTTTTAGACATCTGTGGAGTGTAAGAACACTATGGAGCTCATCAGAGTATATCACTGAAGAATATGATGGCTGAAACCAATTTTAAAATGCTAAAGATTCAACAGTGTGTAGTAGCCAACAAACTACCTAGAAACAGGCCATATATTTGCAATATTTGCTTCAAGCATTTTGAAACACCCTCAAAATTAGCGAGGCATTATCTCATTCATACTGGTCAGAAGCCATTTGAATGTGATGTGTGTCATAAAACCTTTAGACAACTAGTTCATCTGGAACGACATCAACTAACTCATAATCTGCCTTTTAAATGTAGTATTTGTCCACGCCACTTTAAGAATCTGAAGACATTCGTGAAGCACCAACAGCTTCACAATGAAACTTACCAGAATGATGTTAAACAGGTCAGAAGACTGCTGGAGGCCAAGCAAGAAAAGCCAGTGTATGGAATGTATCATGCTCTTACCACAGAGGAGAGATGGGCATTACACCCGTGCTCCAAGTCTGATCCTACACACAGCCCTACAAAGAAAAAAAAGAACATTCACGCGTGTACAATCTGTGGCAAGCTGTTCCCCTCACAGTCAAAACTTGATAGGCACGCACTTATTCATACTGGTCAGAGGCCTTTTAAATGTGTCCTGTGCAGTAAATCTTTTCGACAGTCAACTCACTTAAAAATCCACCAACTCACACATTCAGAGGAAAGACCTTTTCAATGTTGTTTTTGTCAAAAAGGATTTAAGATTCAAAGCAAACTGCTGAAGCATAAACAAATCCATGCCAGGAATAAGACTTTTCAGACTCTTTCATTAAAGGTGAAGAGTCCAGAATCAGGGCCCCTGCCTAATAAGTTAAATGCAAAGCAGGATAGTTTTGAAAATGGTGATATACGTGAATCTGAGGAGAATAATCAACTTGATGTCCACTCTATTTATATTGTCCCTTTTCAATGTCCAGAGTGTGAAGAATGTTTTGAATCAGAGCAGATTCTCAATGGACACAAGTGTTTTCCTGCCAGAAGTGGCAAAATTCCAAGCAGGCTCAAAAGAAGCTACAACTATAAAACCATTGTTAAAAAAATCTTGGCTAAGCTTAAACGAGCTGGGGGTAAAAAATTAGATAATTTTCGATCTGAGAAAAAAGTATTTAAAAACAGTTTCTTGAAAAATTGTGAACTTATTTCCGGTGAGCAGAGCCCTGAACAAACCCAGAGAACATTTATGGGTTCTCTTGGCAAGCATGGAACATATAAGACAGTTGGCAATAAAAAGAAGAAAACGTTGACTTTGCCATTTTCTTGGCAAAAGCACTTCCAGAGCCAAAATATGGGAAAAAACGTAAAAGGTATTCTTACACCAGAGAACATGTTAACTGTGGATAATTCTGTGAATAATAAAGATGTATCTATCTATGGTTCATCAGGTGAGGAATTCTTTGAAAACTGTGAAGTGCTTCAGTGTGGTTTTTCAGTTACAAATGAAAACATCTATACTGGACATAAGATGTGTCCTTGTGACAAATGTGAGAAAGTGTTTCCTTCTGTATCTAAACTACAAAGACACTATTTAATTCATACTGGACAGAGGCCTTTTGGCTGTAATGTTTGTGGGAAATCTTTTAGACAGTCAGCTCACCTGAAAAGACATAAATTAACTCATATTGATAAGATTCCATATAGAAAATCTCTTTGCCAAGTAGAATTGGAAAATTTGAACAAACTTTTCATTCATCAAGGTGATAATGTTAACTATAGTGCTTCCCAGCAATGTCAGACTCTTGGTTTTCAAAAATACGAGGTCTCAGAGTCAGATCAAACATCAGAAATAAAAGTGAAGGCAGAATCAGAGGATTTCATTCTTGGTACCCCCTATAGGAACAGGCAGCCCTGTCTCTCTAGTGCCCTTCTGGAATCAGAGCAGAGCCATCATAGTCATTGTTGTAGTTATTCCGGGCGTACTGAGAGGAATGATGGCCTTCTTTACCAATGCAGTGTTTGTTCTAAAAGCTTTAGATCCCCATCTAAACTGGAAAGACACTATCTAATTCATGCAGGGCAGAAACCATTCGAATGCTCAGTTTGTGGCAAAACATTCAGACAGGCTCCTCACTGGAAGAGACATCAACTTACTCACTTTAAGGAATGACCACAAGAGAAAATGGTTGTCTTAAATTCAGTTATGTAATTGACAGACCCACCAACACATGTGTGGTCTTTCTGGTGACCTTGCTCTTTAGCCTCTATCATTTATAATGTATTTTTATCAAAAGGCCTGCATTAGATTGAATGATTTCATAGGCAGTTGCTTGTCTGCATAGTCAGAGGTAAGATACATAGAAATGTAATATGTTTTAGGAACAGCCAAATTAATTTTTAGGGGGAAGAACATGATTTGATGCCATAAAGCAAGTATTTGTTTTATTTTAACATACACTTTGGCTGTATTGAAAATGTTGTAAATCCATGATGTAGTACAAATAATTCAGCCTCATTTTTAAAGGAATTATTCCTTAAGACACACCATCTCCTTTTATATATGCTTAAAAGACTGAGAGGCAAAAATTGGGTTTTGGCCACTACAGATAGCCCCACTATATTATTTCATGTATTTTACACCTATGGTTCAAATTCCATTGCAAAATTTTTTCTTATAAGCTAAAAAATATAAAGGCAATAAAAGTGAAAGTGGATGAGAAATAATAGCATTATTTTCATTGTTCTTTTCCAAGCTGTTTATTCTTAGGACTCCGGTAGTTTACCCTCCTATTCTATAGGTGATTTGAATTGTTTTTTTGCCCAGCCTGCTGTTATCTTTACCCCCAAAATGTACAAGTAGGAGAGAGGCTAGGATGCACCTGTATACATTTACCATGTTTATTTGTAAGGAATAATGTTCAAGTGCCATAATCTTTTTGATGATATGTACGCAGTGCCATCTTTTCAGAGGAATGAATGCAATTCATCTACATGCTTATTAATGATTGATAGCAGTAGTTGTAGACTTAAGACTCACCTGTAGATCTGCATCTCCATAAGACTTTTACATTCACCTTAGCAAAACTTTCTTTATACCTCTTTGAGTGGTCCTATGACTAAACTAAATATTCTATTAAGTTTGATCAAACGGCAGTGACTAGGTCTAGTTCTATTTTTTATTCCTGTTTTTTTGCAAGATTCTAATGCTAAAGAATGTTATTTTGATCATTAGTAAATTGTTACTTTAGTTAGTAAGGTAATCCCGTATAGGAATAAGATGCTTATGGAATTGATAGTATCATTCTAAACAGTACTGTCATGATTTGGGGAATATTTAATCAAACTGTAAAAGGCTTGTAATCACACATTGTCCTTCACATTTGCCATTTTTAATAAAATCTTTAAGAATGACATTTCCTAGCAATAAGAGAAAATAACCATTCTCTTTCTAAGGTGAAAAGAACAGGTGGGTATTTATCCTAGCACTCTCAGATATATGTAGTGACAAGCCCTCTACTGAGAATGGATAAAGGAACAATTTTACATTGTACTGTAATAATTGTCTTTGTGGGGGGGGGAGGAGAAGTCAGTCTGCTTTTACAAGTGAATTTTGAGAAACTTGGGTTTAATTCATAGAGATTAAACTTAACAGTACAGATAAAAGCCCAACGATGTACAAATGTGCAGGAGAATCGTGTTTTAAAGAATAATTTCTCTTATGTTTCCTTGAGATGTGTTCCTCCAGTGCAAACAAGGTGATGTTTTATAAAATTTGCTTTACACAGAACTATTTAAGAACACATCCATTACATAAAAGCAAGGGATAACTAGTTCATGTTTTCCAAGAATAAAGGTTCAAGGGTTTAATATGTCTGAAATTATATATTTGGGAATTTTCCTAAGCTATTTATGTAATTTTATTTGAAGTAAATGTCTCATATACTCCTTTCCCAACCCTAACAGGAGAATCCTAACAGTGTTGTGCTTGTATGATTATTAGACTTTATTTGCCTAAGTGATACTACTATACATTTTTTTTTTTGGCCCATGCCTTTTTAAGCTGTTTCATATTGAAAGTTGGAATATTGTAAAAATTTTGTCGAAGAGGTACTGTAGTGCTATTTGAAGTACCTGTAACGAAATACTTATTTACTTTTATTATCACTACAAGCTGTGGAAACTTTATAGGAATGAAAATAAACTGTATACATCCATGATAAACTGTATACATCCATGATAAGAAGTTTAAACATTAGATGTTAAATGATGACTTGCTGCATGCTAGAACTGTTATTATTGTTGAATCAATTGCTTTGGTTTTCTGAAAAAAATAAACTTTTAAATATCTGTAAAGAAAATTAGAAGAATTTTTGTTTGGGCAATTCCAGGCTGTAGCATGATTATTTACTGAAGTAGTTTGGTTGAGTTAGTGAAATTATTGCTTCTTGTTTTGTACTGCAATAGGGCCTATTAAGACAAAATGTGTGTTGAAGGAAAGTAGATGGTGATTCTTGAAAAATTCAAATTTTAGAATATTTTAAAAATAAAGTTTCAAATTACACAGTTTGAACTTTTTTAAAAGGGAAAATCACATAATACAGGAACAAGGTACTGATTGCCAGACACTTTCCTGGGCCCACTCCAGTCTACCTTCTACCTTCTGAGCTTGCTACATGGATAGTTAATCGTTTACTTCCTTGTTCATGTTAAGTTTCTTTGATAGCTCCTTATAACCTACAAATGGATATGTTAACTCCATTGCATGTCACATGATCTATCTGCTTATCCATTTATCTTCCTCCTTGGCCTCCCAGATTTGTACTAAAGAAACATAAAATTAGTTCATCCAATACATGTTATTCCCGCTTCCATCTTATCTATGTAGTATTAATTTAAATTAGATACAAACTCATACTGTATTCAAAGAAGAGATTTAGTTGAGCCAGATTTTATTTGTTTTTAGTCCATGATTATGGAAGAAAACTAAAGTGTTTAATTTGCAGAAAACAGATTTCAATTTACGTTATGTGAGATAACCAATGAGAATTATAGACATTTTTAAGGGATAGCACCAGTGTTTGAAGTCTGCATATCTTATGAGAATCCTTTGTTAGAAGTGAATTGTCAAGGGCTGTTTCATGCAGAATATCTGCTCTTTAGAAGCAGTGAAAGGAGACATTTAATTCCTTTCTTGTTGAGATTTCTCCTATTGCCAGTTAGAAGGGCTTAGAATTTCAGGGCTAACTGCTAGAATTCTATTAGCACTATTCTATTAGAGAACAAAATTCTATTAGAGGAAAAAAGATAACTGAAAAAGAAAAGTGGTACAATGGTATTATTAAAAAATATGGAACATGTAATACTTTGCATCTATATCGGCTAACTTCTATTCATTCTTTGAAGTTTAAGCTTAAACGCTGCTTCCTCTGGAAGCCTTTTTGATTTACCCTAGCACTCTATTCCCTGTGCTCCCACTGCTTTTTGTTCATAACTCTATTAATCGTCACTGTTGACTAGTGGTTTTCAAACTTTAGTGTGCACTAGAATCATCTAGAGGGCTTGTTAAAAGCATAGATTGCTGAGCTACACCCTCAGAATTTCTGATTCAATATTTGGAGGTGGGCCTGAAAATTTGCATTTATACAGGTTAGCTGTTATTGCTATATTGAAACTATACTTTGAGAACCATTGAGCTAAACTACATTTTTCTGGAAAGCAAGAGAATGCATGATTTTATGTTTTATACATAAAGTATAAAGCAGTATCTGTAATGTTTTTACCTCCTCAAATATATACTGAATGTATAAAGGAAGAAATGAATGAAGTCATTATTACAAACTCTTACCTTCTCTGTAAATCTATAATTTCATTTAGAGCCTTTCATTCATTCTTGGAATGAGTTTTCCTTCTAAGATGTTGTGATCAAAGCCAATCCAAAACTTTCTAAACTTCCCTCCTCTTCCCTCAAAAATGTCTATCTTTACTCCTTACTTTTCTCATGTATCTCAGAATAATAATATTCTTCCACTTTTCTGAAGCTAGCTTTTCCTTGCTCTCTCTCCTTCTGGGAGCTTCATCATCAGTCCCTTCTTTTTTCTGGTGTTTTTAGTTTTTCCCTCTCATTGGTTCCTTAAAGAAAATTTCATGTGTTCCTTATTCAGTTATGATGATTTTGGCTGCAAGTAGCAGAATACCTGACTCAAACTGCTTCTTGCAATGGGGACCTTATTGGCTTATACGACTTGAAGTCCAGCAACTAGATAAACCCTAGGGTTGTTAAATCATATAGTTGATTCTGGTTCCTTCCATCTGCTCTGCCTTTCACAATGACAAGTTTATTTTCCTTATGGTTTTAGGATGCTTTGTTTGCAATTAGGGCTGCATGCTTCCTTCATGGGGGCAGGGTGGGACAGTGAGTGAATGAGAGACCCAGAAACTCCCCCAAGAACAAAGATAAGTTTCCTAGAAATCTACAGTGAACATTACCTCTCTCACCTGCCAGAATTGCTTCACAGCCACATTCCTGAACCAACCACTGACAAAGGAGATAGAATTATGTGGAGCTGGACCTAGACCTCAGCCTACTTCCTTCAAGCACAAGGTTGCCTGAAGATAATACAAATACTGGTCAAATTTGAAGTTGCATTTGGAAAGAAGGGAGGAATGGATAGGCAGTCAAAATTTCCACTACACCAAGCTTAAAAAGAGATAGCATTTGAGCCAAATAACTTTAGTTTTACCTATTATTTTGGTTACTGTTATATTTTACTCTTTGCCTTTTAGGGTCGGAGATATTGAAAATTCATTACACCTACTTCCTCCATTGCCTTTTCGTTCATTAGCTTCTAAGTCCTTTTTTACCTAGTGTTTTCCTCACCACCTCTTGGGAGCTGTTCTATCAATGATCATTGTAGTAGGCATTGTTAGTTGCAACCACATCTTCTCTCTTTCACTGTATATCAGCCAGGTATTCTGGGTAGGACTGATCTTAACTGCAGCTCCAGCAATGGTCATGATCAGTCTAACTCTATCAGAATATTCATCATGACTTAAAGGGATGGGTAACCCAAGACTAAGCCAGTCAATGCACAGTGCTACCCTAGCCAGAGTAATTGGCCTGGAAGAACTGACCTAAGCTGATCTGATCAGAGTGAAACCTTGTACTTATTTCAGTGATTGAGGAAGAAGAACTGAGTGTGAAGTTTTCTCCGTTTAGGTACCATGAAGAATGCTAGTCTGGGGATGAAGTCAAAACACAAAGCAGAGTAGGGTGGGAGTAGTAGGGGGAGCAGTGCCGAAAGAATGGAGCTGGAAGCTTGATCAACTGCCTGAAGCCTAATTTATCTCTAGACTTTATTTATACCTATAGATTTCCTTTAGTTTAAAATCAATTTGAATTAAATTTTCTTTTTCTTACTACAACAAACTGATAATGGTCACCAATGGTCTTCTAGTTTCCAAACCCATGGACTTTTTGAAGTTCTTGTCCTTTTAGATTTCTTTGAAGCATTTGACACTATTGACAATCTTGTGTTTTGAAACTTGATTACCTGGTTTCTTTGCTTTCTCTCTTCCTTACTTACAAAACTCATTACAGAAAGCTTGTAAAATAAAAGTTATAAAATGAAATATTATAATTTTAGGATGTCCAAAACCATCATTCAAAACTTGGCTAAGAAGTGACATGAAGAGAAGAGAGAGCAGGAAAAAGAGAGAGGGAGAGTTTGAGAGAGAGAGAAGGAGAAAGATTATGATACTGCATTTTTTCAGAAATCTACTAGGTATTATAAATTAGAATCTTTCACACAGTTAGATCCACATATGATCTGGAGCTTATTGGCTTAATATCCTCTTGGCCACAAAATCATAAGGTAAATTACAAATTTAACAAATGTTAATTGGCAAATAAATTGCTCATCACTGCCCAGATCACCTCCTGCTACCTCAGACTATGTCTCTATATATTGGAACTATCTTTTCCTTCTACCTTCTGTCTTCTCTGCTGGTACAGGGTTCCACTATTCTTTCAACTGCTTAGGATGAATTTCTCTTTATTCTGTTTCTTCAGTGTCTTCCATACTTATTCCTTCCTCTTCAGTTTTGCCAGAACCCAAATTTAGGCCATGTTACTTTTGCTTTAGATTTGCAATAGTCTCCCAACTGGTATTCCCATCCCCACTTTACCTATTCCAACCCATCTAACAAACTACTGAAAAGTCATCTTCCAAAAGTAGATTCCCAATCAGTGGTTTCCCATTGCCTTCCAAGATAAATACAGTCTCCTTTCTCTAGCTTTTAAGGTTTTGACATGTTAAGCCTGATGGCTCACTCCCAGCATTCTCCCAGCATGACCTGCTTTCATGGCTTTATCTCTTCTATGACTATACTAGAAATATTGTCCCTGATGTTTTTGATTATCAAAATCTTATCTACCTTTCAAGATTCATCATAAAAGCTATTCAGAAAATCTTATGTTACCTCTTGTTGTATAGACTCCATTTGTAAATAAAGTGTAATTAGATACTTTATGTATTCAAAATCTGTTGCATTTAAAATTAGGATCATGCAAATTTTCATCTTTAGCTCTATAAATAAACTTTATACAATAGCAAGTAGAAGGAAAAAAGGATTCCACATTTAATTTCTATATCTACAGACACTTTTTTGTTTTTTCCTTCACAACTGTTTATTTTCAAATGGGCTATAGATGTTACAAAATTCAAAAGTTTCAAAAGGGTGTAAAATGTAAAATAAGACTTCCCTTGCTCCTGTTCTCCCCTCCCCCAGTTCCTCCTCCCTAGAGGCAACCATGTTACCGGTTTCTTGCCTATGTTCATCCAGGGAAAGTTTACTAGAGGTACATGTTTAATTTATATATGGATTTGGGAGTGGTAGAGGTATGCATTCAAACTCAGTAATAAGAAAACATGCAATTCAATTTAAAAATGGGCAAACAATTTGAATAGAGGCTTCTACAAAGAATATATATGGATGGCAAATAAGCACATGAACAGACATTCAACATCAGTAGTCATTAGGGAAATACAAATTAAGGCTACAGTGAGGTATACCACATAACTATTAAAATGGCTAAAATTAAAAAGACTGACTACATCAAGTGTGGGTGAGAAGGAAGAGGAACTGGAACTCTCATATGCTACTGGTGTGAATATAAAATGGTACAACTACTTTGGAAAACAGGCAGTTTCTTAAAAATTTAAACATACACATACCATTTGATCCAGCTATTCCTCTCCTAGGTATTTACTTAAAAGAAAGGGAAACACATGTCTACATTAAGACATATATACACAAATGATCTTAGCAGCATTATTTGCAGTAGTCAAAAACTGGAAACAATTCAATGTTCATCCACAGATGAGCAGATTAACAAACTGTGGTGTGTCCATAAAATAGAATACCACTCAACAATAAAAAGGCACCAACTATTAATACATGCATCAACATGGATGAATCTCAAAATCATTATGTTGAGTGAAAGAAGAAAGAAAAAAGGTACTGTATTATTTTCATATTTATAAAATTCTATAAAAAGGATACTAATCTATAGCGACAGAAAGCAGATGAGTGATTGCCTGAGAATGGGTGGGTAGAACTGGGATAGGGATGGATTGCAAAAGGGACTAGGAAAATTTTAGAGACATTGGATATGCTTATTATTATGACTTTGGTGATGGTTTCACATATGTATGACTATTTTAAACAAATCAAATTTTACACCCTAAATATGTGCAGTCCATTATATGCTAATTTATATTTCCATGAATCTGTTAAAAAACAGTGAAAATCAAGCCTCGCATTCCCCGTTTGGTTTTTTTTTTCACTAATACTTTTTATAGGGTTGGAAGAAACTCCAAGTCTCCCTCTCCCTCCCCGACCCTACCACAAGAAAACCTTAACCAACACCATCTACCTGGTCACTGAGACATCAATCCCGTCTCCCTGGGTGTTTTCTCTCAGCTTCCCGCTAGGGAGCAGGAGGGGGAGGTCGAAGCCCTTGCCTCTCTAGCTCAAAACCAGCGCTTGCATGCACTTCCGGCCCCGCTCTGTTCCGCTTCTTGAAGGATGTACAAGCTGCGGTACGCGATCCCTGTGGTCTGTAAGCGTTGAGGATATTCTGCTCCGCGGGTATTTGCATCTCGGAGTTAGGCAGCCGCAGTCGCTTCTTAGCGGGAAGTGTATCGGGTTCACCGCTGCTCGGAGCGGTCCTTTGTTTTCCACTGGAGCGGAAGGAGAGTGCTGCCATGACGGCCCCTGCTCAGCCCAAGAAAATCGTGGCCCCTACGGTGTCCCAGATCAACGCGGAGTTCGTGACCCAGGTGCGCTTGGGCGAGTCTGGTGTGTGTGAAGGGGTGGGACGCTGAAGCCCCGAGGCCAGGACGTGGGATTTTTCTTGGGAACGGGAGCACCGACGAGGCATTCGTTTGTCAATTCATACACTCAAGTCTTTTTACTAAAGAGTACGTGCTGTGTACCAGCAACTGTGCTAGCTGTTGGGGAGACCGTGGTGAAAGAGGCTCTGCCCCGAGGAGTTCATGTTCCGGGGGAGACAGACACATGAAAAGAAAGTTATTATGCGAGCTTTTCTATGTTAGAGTTCGTCGCAGGAGAGACGGATTCACAGAAGGAACCACCCCAGTCACCTGAGACTGGCAAGAAGGTTCCATAGCAGAGGTGATACTGAACTGAGGGTCGAAGGAGGGATAGGCTTATCCTTAACCTTAGAGTAACCTAGATCTTTGAAGGGAATGGTGAGAATTTGACAAGACACCTGCTCCAAATACATGCATCTACGAAGAGAGCAATCCCGTGGTCAGAGAGCATTCATTTAAAACCTGTTTATTGTGTTGCATGGTGAACCGCGGTTGGCTTTGAATGGGGAAACATAGCCCTGTAGCGCTGAGCAACTTTCCTAATCCTTATTTGTTGCTTTGGGTGTTGGATAAGAGTGCAAGTAACTCTATACAGAACTTATTACTCACTTGCTTCTTTCTTCTCTGTGCCCTGTTTCAGCAAATTTGCCAAGGCAGAAGCATAAGAGTCATTTTGAATGCTTTCTTAAAGAGTTCTAATTGCCCTTAGGATAATGACTGGAATCATTCACCTTGTTTTGTGATCTGACCCATGCTTATATCCAATTTCCTCTCTTTTTTTCCTCCTTTTCTCACAGTGTTTAGCCATACTGAACTGCAATTTATTTGTGCCATGCAATGTTTCACCTCCTGGCACCTCCTTTCAACATTGTTCCCTCTACTTCATTTTTTTCCCCTACCTTTTCTTATATGGTTAATTCACTGTCATCCATCTACATTAATTTGGAGAGGTTTTTCTGGACAAATTAGACTAGAACTCCCTTTTCCCATTGCTTGAATTTTTGTGGTAAAAGTTATTAGTTTCCTCCCCTCAGGGATCTTACATTTTAGAGGGATGAGTGAGACAAATGAACAGTGTAGTTTCAGACAGTGATTATTGCTATCAGGAAAATGAAACGGCATTGTGGCAGACTGGGTGGGGTTTATGAAGAGCAGTCAGGAGAGTCCTGACTAAGACCCGAATGAGCTAAGACCTGAATGCAAAAGCTAAGACCTGAATGCAAAAAAGGAGCCAGTCTGGGGAAGAGCAGGGAAACAGTCCAGGGAGTAGCAAGTGGAAATGCCTTATGGTGTGTATGTAAAGAAGCCAGGAGAGCGAACTTAAGAAGTAAGAGGGAGGATGGTATGAGATGAGGACAGAGAGTATGAAGGGATCCTACCATTTCTCTGCCCCTCCTCCTCCGTTATTTCTGAGCACCTGGCACACCTGACCAGAGAAGGGGCTTTTTAATTATTATTGAATAAGTAAGATGTAGAGGTTAAAATTTAGTTTTAAGAAGATCAGATATCTGAACTCTGTGATCTCACTTTTTTTTTTTTTTTTTTTTTTTTTTTTTTTGCGGTACGCGGGCCTCTCACCGTTGTGGCCTCTCCCGTTGTGGAGCACAGGCTCCGGACTCGCAGGCTCAGCGGCCATGGCTCACGGGCCCAGCCGCTCCGCGGCATGTGGGATCTTCCCAGACGGGGGCACGAACCTGCGTCCCCTGCATCGGCAGGCGGACTCTCAACCACTGCGCCACCAGGGAAGCCCTGATCTCACTTTTTTTTAATGATGGTTAGCATTTTTAGCAATAACGTATTTTTAAATTAAGGTATGTTCATTGTTTTTTTTTAAGACATAATGCTATTGCCACTTAATAGACTACAGTATAGTGTAAATTATAACCTTTATATGTACTGGGAAACCAAAAAATTCATGTGACTTGCTTTATTGAGGTCGTCACTTTATTGTGGTGGTCTGGAACCAAACCTGAAATATCTCTGAGGTCTCCTTGTATATGTATTTAAATTCACATTTTTCAGGTAAAACCTGCTTTGCTGAAATATAACATACTGACTCTTTTATTCTTGGTAATAACCCACTGATAAACTACAATTTTTTTTAGGTTTTGTTTAGGTGTGCCTGAATGTGTACTAATCACTTAAAGATTATTGTTTTGCAAATCAACATTCCTGAGGATTTTGAATCTGTTTTTTAGTACTGGCTCACCTGTTAACTGATTGTAGTCTTGGGCAGCTCATTTAATCTTTCTAGACCTGGGTTTCGTTAGCTCTATGTTGAAGGTGTTTGACTGTGGTTATTAACTTCACCCTATTGTTTCCATAGGAGTAGTTTAAAATAAATTTTGTTTTTTTTAAAATCATAGTGGCAGGGTGCCATGCAGGGCATTACTGGCATTCAGTGGATTGGGCCCGAAGATGCTCACTGGTCTGCAAGCCCATATAGTCCCCTTAATAGGTAAATTACTCTATCGCCTCGCCCTGCGCCAGTAGTGCCCTGTTAAGAAACAGCTTGTTTCTGAATGATCTCAGTCTGTTAGTGGTATGAATCTTCAGTGGTATGAATCTATGACTTACTGTTTATACTGTTTACTTTTGCAGTTAGCTTGTAAATACTGGGCTCCCCATATCAAGAAAAAATCACCTTTTGACATAAAGGTAAGTATTTTTGGTTTGCAGCATCCCTTTTGAATAGGTATGCTCTTTGTATCTTTTTCAAGAGCTAATTCGACAGAAGCTCTTCATAATTTTTTTAAAAGTTAAAATGAATGGTTTTCTAAGCTAATAATTACTCATAATAGAAAATTTGGAAAATACAGAAGCTACACATAAGAAAATAAAAATAACTACCCAGAGATAGTTATTTATTTCCTTTAAGCTTTTTAAAAAATGTGTGTGGATTTTCCTGTTTATAGATTCTTAGATTGCTCTGATTTATCATTATTAGGTGATCATGTAATGAATATCTTTGTAAATACACATCAGTTTTCCTACAGTTTTTTTTTTTTTTTTTTTTTTGCCGTACGCGGGCCTCTCACTGTTGTGGCCTCTCCCGTTGTGGAGCACAGGCTCCGGACGCGCAGGCTCAGCGGCCATGGCTCAGCGGCCATGGCTCAGCGGCCATGGCTCACGGGCCCAGCCGCTCCACGGCATGTGGGATCTTCCCAGACCGGGACACGAACCTGCGTCCCCTGCATCGGCAGGCGGACTCCCAACCACTGCGCCACCAGGGAAGCCCCTTCCTACAGTTTTTTTGACAGATCATCTAGGATAAAATCTATTGTTTTCTCTTTTATTTTTAGGTTGATGAACTGAAAGATCTGTAATAATGGTGGAAGAGGTGGAAGTTGTTTAGAGAATTAGATGACTGAGGGCCAGTCATATTCAATTAGGGAAGGGACTTAGGATTCAGGTGACACAATTTAGAATAAACGAAAGGCAGGATTCCTAATGGAGGATTAATTCTCATTGACATAGGTTCTTAAAGAGAGGTCTTATAGAGCTAACATACACATGCCATTTAACAAGTAGTGAAGACTCGCTTTAAGTTTGCCATTGTAAATTGAATTGTGATAATCTAGGCCCTCTTATAAAAACTGAACTTAATCCCAAATTTCTCACATTAGTTTAGCTTAAATGTTTTATTTATAAATATATTTTTGTTTGCCAGCAATCCCATTTTATTCATCAGGAGGATATTCATAAACTTGACATACCTTAATTACTCATAATTATCAGCCAGGTTGCTTTATCTTACTATATGCTGTTTGTGTATGTTTGTGCTTGTATATGTTGGGTCTGGGGGTTCCTAGGGTCATTTTTCATTAATAACAAAAATATCTTTATGAAACTACTAGATTGAGTTGAACTTAATTAGATCAAGGTTTTTAGAGATTAAATTTATATTCAGATCATTTTAGTTAACACTAGATGAAGCTATGTATAAGTTGGTATTTAAAGAAGATTATACCCATCATTTTATTATTTAATTTGGATTTTGATAAACAGAAAAGCAATGACAGAAAATTTCATACAAATTCAAGACTTGCTTGCCTCATTGTCTTCCTCCCTTTACCACCCACAAACATTTATTTGAGAAGTATACTTTGAGCAGTTAAAAGACATAGTTGCCGTAAAATAATATTATATTATACCATGTTAAAGTACTTCATAATTTTAGAGTAAGTTTTTTTTTCAACTACTCTTGTCACTAGCACTACTATTACTTCTCCTACTGATAACTGTTATTAAAGGCTTACCATGTGCCAGGACCTGTACTGAATTCTTTACATGTGTTGTCTTATAGCAACCCCACGGGGTACTTATTATTAGATCCTTTTTGTATACTGGGAAACTGAGCCTTAGAGCAGTCATGCATTTGCAAAGGTTGTAGTCTCCAGCAGTAAAGGTGGATGGTTTGAACCAGGCTTCCAACCCCAGAACCTGAATTCTTATGTATTATACCATCCTACCCACCCTAACCCAAGTAAGTGGAAATTCTGAGGTTTTATCATATGTGCTTGGAAAACAGGATGTAATGATTAGCATTTGCTTCTGTTATGTCTTTGCACTTTCAGTTTACTTTCTGGTTTTTGAAAGCACTTTGTTAAAACTCTTAGGTGGAGCCTGTTAACATTTATATACTTCGTTAAGTTTTAAAAAATATCCTGATCTTGTGAATTTTTATTTTCCCTAGAAATGAAATAAATACATGATTTTAATAATTATTTCTAGAATTATTTTTATTTAGATCTATTTTATTATTTATTTTTTCCTACTGCTTTGCTTTCTGTTATTTTACATTTTGAGGTATATAATGGGATTATAAAAAATCTCTTAAATATTATTTCAATAGCAGTGATATTTGATAGCTTTCCTAAACCACCTTGTTTTGTGTAATCTCAGTAATTGAAAACTCTCAATTTCGAGTCTGAAAAAAAGTTATTTGAGATATTAAACATTTTTATATTTTAACAGGTGATTGAAGATATATATGAGAAAGAAATTGTCAAATCAAGGTAGGAATGAGTTTAATTTTCATACATAGGAAGTAGATGGGACTAACTTGGATCTCATTTGAACTTCTAAACTAAACGTAATCATAAACTTGGAACTTTCCTTCTTTTGATTTGGTCATCAAGGAGATGGTGACTAGAAAAACTATATCTAGCTGCTGAAGAGGCATAAGATATTTTTTTGCCTTTTAATTTTTGGCTCAGATTAGAGGGATTAAGTTCTTTAGGGTTTATTTTGTTTTTGAAGGAACGTGAGGAAGAGTAAATATGGAGATTTTAAAATTTCAGTTCAACTAATACTAATTTTCTTATTTTCTGATAAATCTTTTTGAAAGATTATTTAAAAATTGGAAAAGTAAAATATACATGATAATAATTAAATACAAAATAATATGCATTTTGTACATAATGTACAAACTATATATATAATAAAAAATAAAAATTATTTTGAACAGTACACAGAAAGGGTAAGTTTCAGTACATCTTCTTCCCTGTCCCTTAACCCTCAGTTTCTTTACTTATGTATACATCTGTTCCAGTTCCCTACCCCTTTGATTTTTTTTTAAACAGCAAAGAGTTTATACTCTACATACCATTCTGCATCATGACTTTTTTTTTTTAAACAATGTGTCTTGGGCATATTTCCATATCTGCACCTGTAGATATATATGCCCAATGAGTATTTTAAAAAGTAACTAACCGTTTTAATATGACATAGAAACATTTGTGTTATGAATGTCATAGACCTTATAAAATCTCAGATTTTATTTTTTTCATGTGTTTGAGTCTTAGGAGGTAAATTTTACTAAATATTGTAAAGGCAGTGTCAAAATAAGAGGCCAGTCATTTTTTAAAAAATTTTATTTATTTATGTTTGGCTGTGTTGGGTCTTCGTTGCTGCGTGCGGGCTTTCTCCAGTTGCAGCGAGCAGGGGCTACTCTCCGTTGCAGTGCTCAGGCTTCTCATTGCGGTGGCTTCTCTTGTGGAGCACCGGCTCTAAGCACGCAGGCTTCAGAAGTTGTGGTGCGTGGGCTCAGTAGTTGGGACTCGCAGGCTCTAGAGCGCAGGCTCAGTAGTTGTGGCACACTGGCTTAGTTGCTCTGCGGCGTGTGGGATCTTCCCGGATCAGTGCTCGAACCCGTGTCGCCTGCATTGGCAGGCGGATTCTCAACCACCAGACCACCAGGGAAGTCCCTGTGCAAACTATTTTAAGAAACAAGTTTTCGGGCAAAATGAAGACAAGAAGAATCTAAGAATGCAAACAACATAAGTAAAAGCACTTAAAAATAAAAGACCATTTTACTGACATTGATGATTAATGTCAGCATGTGGGATCTTCCCAGACCAGGGCTCGAACCCATGCCCCTGCATTGGCAGGCAGATTCTTAACCACTGCGCCACCAGGGAAGTCCTCTAGTTGTTTTAGCAGTCCCTTCTTGAGCCTGTAGAAGTAGCTTGGGCCAAAGACCATGTTAAGGTTGGTTTGTTTGTTTGTTTTAAATTTGAAGAGAAGTAGGAAACCAGTGAAGCATGATGGTGGTATTTTAAAATTTTGGAGGGAGCAAGAGGCAGGAAATTAGTTAGGTGAATATTGTTGTAGTCAGATTGAAGATAATGATGGCATGGACTAGCATGGAAAGTTGAGATAGAGAAGAGTTACCAATCTGAGAGATAGAAGTGCTTGGTGGTTGGATGTGGTGAACACAGGAAGGGAGGAATCAAGGATGGCTCCAAAATTTTTGGCAAAGGTTGTCAGGTGATTAGGTGCCATTACTGACTTTTGCTGTTGTTGTTGTTGGTGGGATTGGGTGTAGATCACTAGTCGCTTTTGGAAATGTTGAATTTAGCCACTAAAGAGCTATAGAGAGAGATGTAGAATAAGCAGTTGGGTATTTAGGTGTAGAGTTCTGAAGAGAGGATTGGGTTGAGCCTACTTTGTATCAACCACCATTTCAATGCTAAGGGTGCATCAGTGAACATGGCAGATGAAGCCTCTACTCATGAAGCTGTGTTCTAATTCTTATCTAGACAGACAAAATATATACATATATATATAGTATCAGCAGGTAGTAAGTGCTATGAATTAAAGTGGGATTAGGGTATAGCAACAGGACTGCCATTTTAGATTGATGATCAGGCAAAGATCCTCTCTTAGAGTGAAGTAAGTCAGAAAGAGAAAAACAAATATCGTACATTAACACATATATGTGGAATCTAGAAAAATGGTGGAGATGAACGTATTTGCAAAGCAGAAATAGAGACACACACGTAGAGAACAAACGTATGGACACCAAGGGGAGAAAGAGGGGGTGGGATGAATTGGGAGATTGGGGTTGACATATATACACTACTGTGTATAAAATAGATATTTAATGAGAACAGAATTTGTAGCACAAGGAGCTCTACTCATTGCTCTGTGGTGACCTAAATGGGAAGGAAATCCAAAAAGAAGGGGATATATGTATACATATAGCTGATTCACTTTGCTGTACAGCAGAAACTAACACAACATTGTAAAGCAGCTATACTCCAATAAAAGAAAATAAAGATGTCACATTTGAACAGATATGTAACATATGACTTGTTGGTTGAAAGTGGGTATGGAGGAGATTGCCTGAGGAAAGTAAACTGAAGATGAGTGGGTAGATAAATTCTAGGACCCTTTTTTATTATATATTAAGGATATACCAATCTGGAATTTACCTTGAACATTCAGAGCTAGTTCTCTGCCTCTTTGTAGAACAGGGTTTCACTCCAATGGATTGCTTAGGGTTATGGGGTTTTTTTAAATTTAAACCTTTGCTACTAATATTGCATCCTTGAATATAATTAACAACTAAAAGCTGCCGGTGATTTTTAAGTTACGTAGACTTGGCTAAGTCATTTTTAATTGCTGAAAGTAATAACAGTCGTTGGCGGGGCTCCCTAAGTCTTATCACGGCACTCTTAACAGCCGTATTCTCATCTTGTACACATTTAAACACTTGAATAAAAGTGACCTGATTGCATTTTGCCCTCAAATCCTTAAGTTCAAAAAGTTAAATAATGCACCTGTGTAGCACAAAAACTGTAGTGTATATTTAAAAATTTAAATGACCATTTTTTTTTTTAGACTAGTGCCTTGTGGAAGCTGTTTTGCAGAGTTATATGCTCATAGCTTCTTCATTATTGGGGAATGGCTTAATGTAAGATTTATTTACTTGTTTGTAGGCTATCAAAATAGGCAGTTTATAGCCATAAGGCACTCTTAATATGATACATTAAGGTTCTTATAATATACGTTTTTTTGTACATCATCCCTATTTCCCTAGGAGGCATCTGGGAATTAAATCAATCAGTTCTTATATTCTTATGGTATAAATGATCACTTCTAGAATCTCAAAATTAGGTAGATCTTAAAATACCATATTGTTCAGTCCCCATTGTAGTGTGTGGTATATTACACAAATGATTCATATTTGCTATCCTTACCATTATCAGATTTGGTGAATTTGTCTTAATGTATTTTTATCTGTTTGATTTTAAAATGTTAAAAGTAACAGTAATTGTCATTTCTGGAGTGCTTACTATGTGCCAGCTTCTGATCTCAGCACATTGTATATAGCAGCGTATTTATCCTCACAACAATTCTGTGATAGGTACCGTTATCCTCATTTTATGGATGATGAAACTGAGGTATAGAGAGATTAAGTAACTAGCCCAAGATATTTTACCATGGATACAGACAGCGCCAGGTTATTAAATCCTTGTTCTCTGGCTCTTATCCAATACTCTGTTCTTAAATAGGACAGGGTCCATTTGCCCTTTAGGACTCTCTTAACCCACACACTTTGGTATGATTATTAATCCTGTTAATCCATCCAAGTGATTTTTATACTGAAAGATAAAAAAGGGATGACTTTTAGAGCAATTTACTTTTGCCAGTGTTTATATTTCTTTTTATTAAAAATGTTTAAACCTCTTTACTATGAAATTAACAGAAAGCACATAAAATGTACAGAAACATTTAGCCTTCTGAATTTTTACCACCACTGAGGTAAAAAAACCAACCTTTTAGCATCCCACAAACCCTTATGTGCCCTTTGCTATATCATTTAAATATGTAAGTATGCAAACGTGAACACTACAGTTTAGTTTTGCTTGGTTTTAAACTTTAAATAAATGGAATCACATGATATGTACTCTTTTGTGGCTGGCTTCCTTTGTTCACAATTATTTTTTGATTTTTTAATCATCTATTTAACAATAAATCTGGAGTAGGTAGTTCAGAAGTTCATAATGTGAGGGTGTTTGTCAGCCTTTTAACAAACTTTCTGGCTTTCCCTATGTGGTTGCAAAGGGGCTACCACAGCTCCAGACCTCATGTTTTCACACAACCATATCCCAAGAGAGATAGCAGAGGGCAATTATAGCAGCAAAAAAAAACCCCTTTGACTACTCCTCCCCACTCTTTTTTTTTTTTTATCAAATTTAATCATCCAGTTAACAATATGGTTAATAGACCCAATGTATTGTACATAAATTATCCAGCTTTGGGAAGATTTAATGAAATGCATGTTAAACCCTTGACCGGAGTCAGGCTTTACAAAGCATGCTCTCAGTAAATATTGGTAACTTAATAAAATAACCATCCCCAAATCCTTTATTTATATTTCTCATTATTTCTTATACTTTTCATCCTTATCTTTAAAGATTTTCTGGCATAATATCTAGTCTCTAGACCCATTTTTATATCTTATATGTATACCTTTAGTTAAGTTCTTTATCTGTCTCAGAAAGTTTACTGGCAGAAGTGTAAAACCCCCAATTTAATGAATACCACCAAGATTGCTATAAGATTGCATTATCTTGACCCATCAAAACTGATTTTTCACTTGTCCAGTCATCCACAGGAAAAAAAAAAATTGACCACTTCACCTCTTTTGTACATGAGGAAACTGGGTCCCAGGGTGTTTAAAGATGTTGTCAAGGTAACACTAAATCATGACTAGAATACTGATCTATCTCGTGAACCAAGATTTTCTTTCTTTCATCAATGAGGTCCTGTTTGTGGCTGAAGAAATTAAGGGTGCAGGTATTTGCATAGCAGGGCCTGAATTCTGTTGTCTAACACACATGTAAAGTGAAATGCCTGCAGCTGGAGATCTAGAGTGTACAACACAAGCTTTTGTATCCTCTCAGTGGCTTTGCTGGCTGTAGAAGCCAGTGCCTTGGCAGTGTTCTGTCTTTGTGCTATTGCACAGTTAAATCCTTCATTTCATTCTCACTAAAGTTCTGACATTGCTTGCTCAGTGAAACTATTTAAGAGATCAGAAATCAGTGGAATAGGATTTTGACAGGATAATGGTCTCTTGGGGTATTATAAATTTATAATGCATACTGATTTAATTTTCAAAGCTGGAGGCTAATATCCAGTGGCATGGTTCTGGTCTGGCTACTTTATTGTCAATATACAAAATGATAAAACTAAATTAGTGGACGTTTGAACCTACCTTTGGAAGGATACCTTGTAACTACTGCATCATTTATCCATATAAAACAAAACACTCTGATTTTTAAAGTATATAAAGAGATATCTGATATTCCCTCCACAATTTTCTAATATTTTAAACTTAATGTCAAGGCTACAGAAGCCTGATTCCCATATTTGTGATATAGATACATGTGTCCCTTGTGCTTATAGGAGGCCATGATTTCAGCAGAATGTTTTCATTTGATTATTAAATGGAAGAATGTTAGTCAGTGTTTAAGAAATTGAGACAGGCTAGCTTTTGGCAGTTGTGATCTAATATTATGAATATTGATGAGCACTTGTGTTTTGATTAAAATTACTTGGCTTATTAATGTATGTGTTGTATCCTCGTATGTCATGGTGCTGATTGTGTTTGTTATATGGGTAGGATATAAGTAACTGTTCTTAGACAGTTTTTAAAAATAAAGTAAACTATCTGAAACAAAATACAAACAAAAATAAAAAGAAAATTTGCTTTTTTCAATGCATAAATAAATATAATTATTCTGATATGTGAGTCAAAATTAAAACAAGATTCCAAAATACATCTGCATTAGTAACTCAGAAATGTTTATTTTCTCTATTTAAATATTTTTACTATTTTTATATTTTTAGGTTTGCCATCAGAAAGATAATGCTCTTGGAATTTAGGTGAGTTTAAAGGCTTTACTTTGATGAAGTTAAAGATGACAGTGTGACTTAACTTTTAGCTAAGTTTTCTGTACATTTCTGTGAGTGGATAAGAAAATAATTATAAATTTTAAAAGATTTATATTTTTGTGATTGACTTATTTTGGAATACGTGTATGATAGCCTTTGTTTTCAAAGATGATGTTCCATTATTAGTGTAACTTGTATTTTGAGTTGTTTTTCACTAATTAAGATAGTGTGTGCTGAGCAATTTCTGAACTCTTCTTTGGTTCCTCTAGTGATAATGGGAGTAAATTGGAATGCATTCTGTAGCCATTTTTTCCTTCCAGGCTAACTTGTTATTACTAAGCCAGCATTGTTCTGACCTAAGCCACTGATAAATATTTCAGATGAAGAGAATATATAATTTTTAGGTTACAATTTAGATTATATTACAACCAGGTGTGGCCAGTGGGCTGGAAGTAAAAGCCAAGGTTGCTGTTGATGATAGTAGTATCTGCCATTTATTGAACCTTGTGCTAGGCACATTGTTAAACATTTTACATACAGAGCACTTACAGAAACCCTGCAAAGTCAGTATTCTACTCTCCACTTAGTGAAGGAGGAAACTGAGGTCAGAGCAGTTATTTGTTAAAGATAATGCATTTAAGTAATTGGCAGAGGTGGGATGCCAATGTCTGATGCCAAAGCTCATGGTTTTTCCACTTCTCCACACTTCTTGAGGTCTAGTCTGCATCAGAAGTCAGTCTCTATTAACAACTGTTTCTCCCTACATACACTGATATGATCCTCACAAAAAATGTCCTGATGTAGGTGTTCTTATTATTTTTACGGAGAGAAATTGAAGTTTATAGCTATGAATTAACTTGTAAATAGACTCCTACTATATCCTAAGAACTGTATTGTCACTGAATACTTGATCTCATTTAATCCTCATGATAATCCCAGTAAGAGTTTCCTTATTTTATAGAGAGTACTGAGGCTAGAAATTGGGTCCATCTGGCCCTTAGATTAATATGCCCTTTTTATCATATCATGCCATCTTTCAGAAGGAAAGTAAATAAAAATCAAGAGGATGCTGATATATGATTAGGATAAAGCCAGAATTCTATGGTCCTGGCAAATATCAGATACCAAGAGAATTGCAGGGACTGAAGGAGAAAAGCAGCAGAGCATATTGAAGGCATCAGTGACAGTGAAAGTTTTTTTTTGTTTTTTTTTTTGCGGTACGCGGGCCTCTCACTGTTGTGGCCTCTCCCGTTACGGAGCACAGGCTCCGGACGTGCAGACTCAGCGGCCATGGCTCACGGGCCCAGCCGCTCTGCAGCACGTGGGATCCTCCCGGATCGGGGCACAAACCCATGTCCCCTGCATCGGCAGGCGGACTCCCAACCATTGCGCCACCAGGGAAACCCAGTGAAAGATTTTTAATAACTGAAAAAGGGGGTTGTTACCTTCCAGGAACTTTTATGTATAATAATTTCTGGGTTAGAATGCCATTTTCTCTGTGCCAGCCTCCAGACATAATGAGTCTCAAGTTTGTAATAGAGATAATTGATGGTCTCTTGCTAGAGTGAAAACTGAGATGGCATGGAGGAGGTGCCTGGGTACAGGAGAGTGAACTGAATCTTTGATGAAATGCGTAAGAGGGACGTGTTATTATATAGATTACATTTGCTGTGATTGCCAAAATAGAATCAAGGAATTATTGAACAATCCTTACGTTTGGATTAAAGAGATGTAGTTTGGAGTCAGTTCTGTATCATGTATATCATGGAGATAACTGCATCATCTTGGGCAAATCATTGACTCTAATATTTTCAGATTCATCATCTGAAAAATGTAAAGAATAGGTTTGGAGTTTGCTGTGTAGTCAGATAATACCCAAGACATTACTGTTAAAAACTCTGGCAAGACAATGATATCTGTGGGGCATCTGGCAGGAACAAATATGAAGATACTCTGAAAGGACATGTATTCCAACTATACTGCAAAAATATCCTACAGCTAAAAGCCTGGTAAAGATGAGTTCAAACTCCCAATTACAAAGCACATTAAAGCAAGATTTAGTTGAAACAATAAAGAATAGGATTAGATACCCCCAGAAAATCCCAGGTAATTATATAATTGATACACACTGTCCAATCATGTTTAAAATTATTATGGGCATAATAGAACACATAGAATATGTGAACAAGAAACAGGACACTAAAAATGGACAGTTTGGGGGAAAATGAAAATAAAAATCATTGAAATTTAAAAACTCAATGGGCAAATTAAATAGATGAGACACAGCTAAAGAGGGAATTAATGAATGGGGATTTAGAGCTGAGGAAATTAACAAATAATAGCAAAGTGAAATAAAGATGGAAAGTGTACAAGGCAATTAAGAGATCTAGATGCTAGAATGAGAAGATCCATTAGGAGTTTCAGAAGAGATTTAGAGAGAATGAAGGAGTGTCATTTTAGAAGAGATGATGGCTAAGAATTTTCTACAGTTGAAACATATGAGTCTTTTAGATTCAGGAAGTATATATAGCAAATTGTGAACAGAGGAACAGTGACAGGGTAAAGATCTTAAAATCTGCTAGAGAGAAAAAGACAGATTACTAAAAGAGGAAGAAGAACAAATTGATTGTAGACTTCTCAATTGTAATGATAGAGAAGATAGTAGTATGAGACTAGTACATAGAAAAAAAGTAGAACTATCAACCTAGAAAGAATTCTATCACCAGCTAAACTGCCATGAAATGAAGAGATTTCAGACAGATTCACATTAACAGACTTGGTAATGGAAGTTCTAAAGGGCATAATTCAGGGAAAAATTTAAGCTTATAAGAAAAGAATGATACAAAGTTTCATGCATTTTATTTATGAAAGAGTAGTCTCTAACTTGGAGCCTTTTGGCCATTGTTTAGGATAAAATACTATTTACCGGTTTCTAGGCTCTTGCAAATTAAGCAAGAATGATTGCTAAAGATAGACCCATAGAAATACCAATGTGAGCAGACCTTTGAAGAATAAGAGAAAGTAGAAAAATTATATGCTATAGCAGAATCTAAAATGCATAACTCTGCGTGTGGGTGCAAGTATGTGCACGTGCACTGGTAACCAATTGAAAAGTAACACGTGTGGAGTGATTTAAAATGGGAACAAAAAGTCCTTTTGTGCATTAGTGCTTGAGAGTATTTTACAACCCCGTACAGTAACTGATGTTTATAATTACTCTGAATAAGAAATGGCTAAGCTTTGTTTTAGAAATCAGAAATACTTACTTTGTTTAGGAATATTTTCACCAAAGTCTTAGAATAAGAATTTTGGCATCTTGAGGGGGAAATGCCAGTTACCTTGAAAACTGACTTATGTTGAATACCTTGTAAATTAAGTAACAAATCCTCTTTTTGATTTGTTAAGTCTCTTAGTTTCCAGAAATCATTTGGTCCTGATGTGAGTTCATGTTAATTTCTCAGATACATTTCTCTGTGAAGCTGCCCATCATATCATTCCATTTTAGAGCTGATACTTGCCAGATATTTTTATTTTTTACTCCACGAAATGCCTTAGATAAGGGAATATCCAGTGCTCTAATGGTGATAATTATATATGTCAATAACCTTTGAGGTCTTCCTGCTTTAAAAGTATAAGACTCATTCTCCAAAGCCACATTTGCTACATATGTTTATAGTAGGTAGCACTGACCTACATTATAGGTAAATTTGTGAAGGATTCTCAAACTATAAATATTGATTTTGAAAAAGTTATAAATAATTAGGCTTTTTCAGGGGAGTGATATATTACAAAGAAGTGGTGGTAACTAATGAAATATTCTATGCCTTTTCATTCTTCCACAGCCAGTATCTTGAAAATTACCTCTGGATGAATTATTCTCCAGAAGTGTCCAGCAAAGCCTATTTAATGTCAATCTGCTGTATGGTGAATGAGAAGTTCAGAGAAAATGTCCCTGCATGGGAGGTAACAGATTTAAATTACTTCATAGCTTTCTTACTGTGCTCACTTAAGCCATTACAAAGTAGCACACTTTTTACCAATAATAAATAATGTTTTTAGAACAGAACTTTATCCAATAATAAATTAAATGTTGAGAAAAAGAATGGGTGTATGAAAAATAATATTAGATTTCTTTCGGTTTCAGTACTTTCTTTAAACTAATTTACTGTGAATTGAAAAATTATGAATGTGGAGTTATTTTTCTGCTTTGAACTTAAAACAGAGTGGCATGAGTTATAAAGACTTTTACATCAGATAAAGTCAAATTTATATTAAGTAGCACAAACAGATAATGCTTAAATGAGATATTTTTCAGTGTCTTGTTTCACAGCAGGGGGTATATATTTGTAGTTTTATGTGAATAAAGTAGTGTTTCCAAAGTTGAGACAGATATATTGTAATTTCAATTTTCTCTTTGTCTCTGATTTGGGATCTGTTTTCCCTTTTTGACATTTCTAATAGACTGACATTTTCTCTTTGTGCTACTGTAGTAGAGGCTTGATCAGCTAGTAGAGGTCCAAAATTTTGGCTTTCTTTGGCCACCATGAAATGGTCAGCTTATCAAAAGAGTTTCTTCCCCTCCAGTCATACTTTTTTAAATAAGGAAAGGCATGGGTACTTGTCATCTCTTTTGAGGGGATGGTCTCCAAAATGAAAAGGTGTTAACATTCTTTAAGATAAAACCATGGACACTTCACTGAAATATTCATTAAGTGACAACCATCATATGGCAGATTAGAACCCAGAGTAAACTAAGGGCCTTGTGTCTTATTGAGAGATCTTAGGGATTTCTTGAAGTTGCTTCGAACTACCAAAGGAAGGGAGAGGGAAGCCAGAGAATGACTTGATCAGTTTGCAGGTTATAAAAACCACTTTGGTGATTAGAGCTTGAAACAGAGAAAAGACAATACAGATAAAGAGAAGAGGTTACACACAGGTTTGGAAAGTAGAATTGATTAGACTTGATAATTGAAGTAGCTTTAGCTGGGAGAGGTATTATTTCCAATAACCTTCCAGGCTTGGGCAACTGAATGTAAAGGATGAGAGTGCCATTTACCAAGATAGGTAGAAGAGGCTTGAGGAATACTTTGGAGGGTACAAAATTATTGAATTGAGTTTTGGACTTACTGAGTTTAAATTGCTTTTGCAATATCTAGGTGAAATTGTCTAGTAGACAAAGGAATCTAAGGGTCTAGAGAAACCTGGACTGAAAATGTGTATTTAGAATCGTTAGCATATGGTAGTTGAAGTAATGGGAGGGGGAAAAGAAGAATGAGGCTAGAACCCTAGGAACACTGGTCTGTAAAGTGACAAAGGAGGAGGAGCCTTCAGCACATTGAAAAGGGGTTGAGTGTTGGTAAGAGTCCTTTGCACTTGACAGCTGTAACAACTTCAGGGAGTGCTGTGGGTGGAAACCCGTTGTAGGGAAGTAAGTGAAACAGCTAGTGTAGGCCACACATTTGGAGCACATGCCTATGAAAGAAGGGAGAGGTAAGTAACAGAAAGGAACTAGGTGGGGAGGCAGATCACAGAGAGGCTTGAATATATTTACATTATTTACCTTTTTTTTTAACATTATATGTTAAGAGTAAAGAGAATATAAAGGAAAGGCTGTCTTTGAGATTAGAGTGGGAAGACTTTAGTTTTTGCTAAAGATGTTGTTTCTTTTGTTTAAATTAGAAGAGTTAAAACACTTTAGATCTTTAATAAGAAAACAAAGCCTAAGCTAATTACCAGCCTAATCCTTGAAGAAAAAATAAAGGAATTGAAGCCATTATTTTTTTTTTTTTTTGTGGTACTCGGGCCTCTCACTGTTGTGGCCTCTCCCGTCACGGGGCAACAGGCTCTGGACGCGCAGGCTCAGCGGCCACAGCTCACGGGCGCAGCCGCTCCGCGGCATGTGGGATCCTCCTGGACCGGGGCACGAACCCGCGTCCCCTGCATCGGCAGGCGGACTCTCAACCACTGCGCCACCAGGGAAGCCCGAAGCCATTATTTTATTAGCTGAACGGTTCTGCAACTCTCACATAGTCCTGCCAGAAACCTATATTTGACTTGCTACCGTTAATAAGAAAGCAAATAATCTTTTTGTAATTATTAGGTATTGTTAATGGACTACTAAAAAGTCCACCAGTGTTTGCTTAAAGGAGAAGAGGTGAGCAAGCCATTTCAAAATGAATTTTTATTTCTCTTTTCAGACTTTTAAGAAGAAGCCAGATGACTTCCCATTCTTTTTCAAGTGTATCTTGAAAGCGGCATTAGCTGAAACTGATGGTGAATTTTCACTCCATGAACAGACAGTCTTATTGCTTTTTCTTGATCATTGCTTCAATAGTTTGGTAATTTTTCTTTATCTTTTGGGGAAACGTTCAAGTTTTCTTGTTCTTTTCAGTTGAATGTAGATGAGATTACCTCTGTAGCCAACTCTTCATAGTAGTGGGGAATGAGGATAATGCTAACAGCTTGATTTCAGCCCCTTCTCAGTAAAATCTTTTTATAAGATCTGTTTGCTTAATAGATTTAGACTTGATCACTCCTTTTCTCTATCTAGCCTCTAAGTAAAATGATAATAAGAGCTGAAGTTCTCCAGACGTAGAGCAGCAAAGGGTCTAATATTAACATTGAGTAATGAGATCTGTGTGTGTAAGCTATACACAGAAACATGGTTTCATTACTTCTCAGTCATACTTCATGCAGAAGCTGGCAGCTCAGCAGGAGAGTTATGTTTTGAGTTGACTGTGTAGGGGTGGTTATGGGTGATCTTTGAAAGTCTTTTGGGTTGTGTATGACACTTTTCATTCTTCATAGGATTATCTTCTAAAAAATTAATATTTACCGTAATTACTATTTCACTCGTGCTTCTCTACTGTGGTTATCTGAAGGTATATACCTATTTATTTAAAGATAGGTGCTTCTGAACTGATAGTGCATTTAGACCCATACAGGAGAATGCATGGGGTTTTTTCTTTCCCTGAAAACAGTCTTGGTAGATGGATGATTATTATCTGTTTCCATGTAGTACCTCACACGGATCTTGTAAAGACATAAGAAAAAGATTTATGATATGTCACTATTATCTCTTTAACATTTATTAAATTAAACAAAGCAAATATAAATAGATGTGATTCCTTGTCAGCAACTGAACAAAACCAAGATTTAATTAGTATTAGTAGTTTGGTGCTAGGTTTAATTAACTTAAAAGCTAGCTTATTATTGAAATACTTTATTTTTTCCAGCTTACCATCAGTTCTCATTATTTGAGGTAGCTACGCTCTATAAAGTAGCTGCGAACACTGAATTAGCTATAACTGAACCATTGCTCTTGGGGAAAATACAGGGTTAGGTTCATGCAAGCCTCTGGTCACAACAAACTGATCAGCGTATAACTCTTTTATGTGTTCCTGTTTAAAGTCACCTTATGTAATATATGTTGTTGAATCATTAACATTGAACTCGTGGTCAACAGTGCTGTAACTTAAAACAAACCTTATCTAACACACATATTTCCTCTGTAAGGCACATCACAGCCTTCTAACGCCCAGGAACACTGGACGACACTTCAGTCCTGTGCTTGGGGCCATTTTAAATAGCAAAATCACCAACAAAAAACACAATAATGTGAAAAAAGTAGCACTAAATAGACCAAAAAAAGATGCTAGTGTATAATGTGAGAGCTGAAGCAAGAAGGCAGAGCATCACCTTGTCCAGCCTCAGCTGGAAATGTGTGTGTCGGGCAGCTCACGTTTTTCTCTGCTCTGTGCTGACAATGAATGACAACAAAAGCTTTGGGAATATTGAATTGGGGATTACAAATACATTTTTGCAGGTGGATGAGTTTACAAATATGGAATCTACAAATAATGAGGCTTGACTGTATCTTTTTTAAAAAGTATTGAACTTCTTAATAATAAAATATCATTCATTTGAAAATACTGATGGCATGTTTTCCCCCAGGACTTAAAAAGGCAGTACGCGCCTTATGTAAAGACTTAGGTTAAAGTGCTGGTGTGTTTATATACTTGGTTTCTTCATGCTTTAAACAGGAAGTAGACTTGATACGGAGTCAAGTGCAGCAGCTTATCTCCCTTCCAATGTGGATGGGCTTACAGCCTGTAAGTATCTAATTTCAGAAACTTACATATATTTATAAGTGGAACATGTGGTTTTAGACTGTGTAGCTTTAATATGGATATAAAATGGTAGCTAAAAGTCCCCTTTCCTGCTTACAAAATTTGTCTAATTTACTATGCATTAACTTATCATAGATGTAGTTTTTTCCGTTTTAAAGTTTTTATATGTAAGCTAGCATACGTTTCACCTGATTTCATTATTGTAAGGTGAAATAAGGTGATATCTATTGTGCTCAGAGAGGAGTTAATTTAGTAAAATATTATTACTCGTATATATGTCTTTGGATGAGACTAAATACAGACTTGAATTTTTTATTTTTCTTGATTGGAATGTACATACAGCTATAGGAGAAGATCAGAATTATGTTTAGTATTAGCAACTTCATTTTTCTCATCAAATTCTTGTTGGATAATATGTGCCAGTATTATCAGATCTTAGGGAATAAAGTTAAAACTATCAAATTTCAGGCTAATACTGTATTCAGAATTCCATTTCCTGCTCTTGGGTGGTTTTGTAGATGCCCAGATAGGCAGGCTCATTCATAGGTACAGTTGATGAAGGTGAAAACAGGCACGTATAAATAATTAATACTAAGTTAAAAATAGATAAGTGCGGTAAGAAAGAATGTGGCGGTGTGGGCATTTCCTTATTGTGATAGCTCTTTTATGTTCGTTGTTTCAGACCCTTTTTTTGAACTTTAATGCTCCTAAATGTTAATGCTCATTTTTCAAATTAAAGTCCTTAATTTTAGAAATCAGAAAAAAATGTATTATTGAGCTTAAAATCTTGACTAGAAAAGGCAGTTTCTTCTGTCTTATTTTTTTCTATTAACAAGTGTCAGAATTGAACAGTTCTTTAAAATATAGGTATTCGTTTCTTAGTTTTCAGGTTTTGTCATGTTGCTTTCTGGTTTTATCCCATTGCTCTATATTATATCCATACATTAGAAAACTACCTAATAGTTGATCTAATCTTTATCCTTGTAAGCTTTGGGGTTACTGATAATTTAATGTCACATCACTCTTTCAGGCACGATTGGAATTAGAATTAAAAAAGACACCTAAACTAAGAAAATTCTGGAACTTGATTAAAAAGAATGATGAAAAGATGGATCCAGAAGCAAGAGAACAGTATGTTGCCAAAGCTTTGTTCCATGTTGGTTTCTTATGCTGGGTTGTGAGTCTTAGATATTGCTGACTTGATTTGTTGTTTCCTTTACATACTGCTGAACCAAATAAATGAGTAAGAAGCACTTAGACTGTCATAGGAATATTTTTCTCAAAGGTCCAAGGGAGAAGCCAAAACTTCACCATGTTTTTCTCCTTTCCCTTATCTCTGCTCCAGTCATAAGTGTATCACTGGGTCTTCCCCTTGCCTGTTGTCCATCATAGTCCCTGTCGTGGATGGTTCTCAATTTTCTCCACAGTCTGCAGGCTATCATTCCAACTTATCTTTCTTTTTCTTACTCCTGCACTCTTAACAATGACTAATACACTCCATTTTATACAGTCATTCATTCCATAAATATTGAGTGTTTATTATTTTGCTGAGTACTATTATAGGTATAGGGGTTGTGGCAGAGAAGAAAATGGAAAGTAATTCCTGCTCTTGTGGAGCTTACATTCTAGTTGGGGAAGGCAGCAAATAACAGATGAATTATATGGTATATTATATGGTGGTCCATGCTAAGGAGAAAAATAAATCAAGTATAACAATTAAGGAAGCAGATGAGGGTTGCAGGGTATTTCAATAGTAAGTATTACCAATTGGATAAAAGTCTAGTAGCAATTATTTATTTCATCAAACAAAGTGCTGTTAGTAGGACACAGGGGAAGAATCTGTATACTCTAAGAGATTTGTTCCGCTCTCTCTTTGAGGCTAGCTGGTCTAACTGTGTTCTTGCCTTATTTACTCTCTGACTCTTCCAGCAGTGATCCTTTTTCTTTCTTCATCTTTAAGTGCTCTTTTCCACTCACTATTTTTTCCCTTTGCTTATATGCTTAGGACTCGCTTCCCTTGGGCCTATGATAACTTCTTCTGACTCTTATTTTTTCCTCCACTTAGGAGAGTAGTCTGTATACACCTGTAGATAGTAACTGAAGTCATGAGTATGAGTGAGATTATGTAGTGAGTATGTAAACTATGAAAAGAGGGTTGAGGACAAAAAGAAGTGAAGCTTGGAGTTTTGCTGGTGATTACTGAAAATGCGAAGAACTGAAAAAAGCTGGATATCAGAGAAACAAGTTTGGGAGTAAGGAGGTGAGAGCTATAAGGACAGGATATTAGGGTCAGAATAGGAATATCCTTTCTTTAACTTCGAACTCCAGTCTCATCTCTTCCATGGTATCTTTCTAACCAATAGCCTCTTGATTGGGCTAATTACATGATATCTTTGCATTATTTGACTACTTCTAAAAAATTTAAACTCTCTCTTCCCGTTACCTCAATATGATTTAATGCCAAATCGATAGACTATTCATTGTTTTGTAAACATTCCTTCCCTAACTACCCTTTCCACTCTACTCCACTTAATTGAAGGGTAACCTTCTAAATGCTCTTCCACACCAACTACTTTAGGCCACAGTGCTTTCTTCTTCTGAACTCCTAAAACAGACTGTGTTTCTTATTGAAACATCAGGTCTTTTCATAATGATTAGACTATGTATAGTTGTTTAGAGTATAGGTTCTACAATCAGACTTAACTAGGTTTCACACTCACCTGCCGTGTAAATTTGGGCAAGTTACTGTACCTCCTTGAGCCTCAGTGTGAAATCAAGACAATAGTACCTGTTTCGTAGGACTGTCGTCAGTATGAGACTGTTTTGTATGATGTACTTAACACAGCTCACATCCTGGCACAGTAAGTGCTCAGTTAATGTCAGCCAGTTTTATTAATGCTGGCTTGTGCTATTAATTATATTTTATGACTTGTCATTTCAAGTATATTTTAGTCATTCTCCTCCTTTTTATTTCCACCAGGACTGGCATAATCAGTTGTAGCCATCCAGTACCTTATGATTGTTTTTTGATTAGTTGGTACATAGTGCATCTTAAATTAGTAATGAGTAAAAAGTTGTTTTTAAACTAACATTTAATTTTTATACATCGTAATACTCTGTTTAATAGTTTAAACATATTAAAGTATGTAATTGCTTATCTCATTTTAACTACATACTGAAATGTTAGATTTTTTATGTTTCAAGAGCAGACTGTAAATGAAATTTTGAAAACTTTCTAGTTCTGACCTTTAAATCACAAGTGAAAACTTTTACAGTAAGAAGATAGAGATGCTTTCTTGGCTGGTTTATTAGGCCAGTAATGAGGCTCTTCTTTTCTTCATGTAGTGCTGTATTTACATTCAAAGAAGAAGCTGTGTGTTTAAATTATGGTCCTCATTTCAGAGAGAAATGGAACATTTTGAACAGTGTAAGAAAGGCTGTTCAGCATTTAAATTTTACTTTTGAAATAATTATTTCTCAAAAATAATTTGGTCACTGTTTGTTCTCTCTGATTTTAGAGCCTATCAAGAAAGAAGATTTCTTTCACAGCTCATCCAGAAGTTTATCTCTGTGCTGAAATCAGTTCCACTTTCTGGTAACTATCTTCCTCTTCTCAGCTCATTTGTGAAGTTACCATTTAGATTCCCATATAGTATTCACTAATCTTTAGTCTAAAAACTGCTCTCAGAGTGATTTTAAATTATATTGACAAGGGGTTATGTCCTTCCCCTTTCAAATAAGTTACCAGTCTGAGTATCGTGGCTGCCTTAGAAATTCACCTAATTTAAGGGCACCAGCATGGTTATTAAAATGTTCATTTATTTATTTTTGGAGCTTGCTTATAAGCCACAGGTCCTGAACAAGGTTCTGGGACATGGTGAACAAGACAATCACAGACCCTATCTACATGGCATTTACAATTTGCTGAGTAGTGTTTTCAAGCAATATCAAATATTGTTAGGAGGGGAAGAGGAGAATTATTTTGAGATGAGCTACAAGATGAGATGGGAAGGATTTTCCTCCATCGTGGCCCCCATTTATTGGTGAAACATATATAAATATATGCTATGTAGAGTATAAATTTCAAAATATATCATGATTATACTGTATATAGATAGGTGTGTGTGTGTGTGTGTGTGTGTGTGTGTGTGTGTGTGTGTGTGAGTGTGAGTGAGAGACCTATGTACCAGGAAGAGCTAATTACATTATTCTGGGTTCGCAAGTTCTTTATAAGCATTTATGTATGATATGTCATAGGTTGTTAATATTTTATTTTCTAACTGGAATATAATCTAAGAACAATGCTATAGGTGTACCATATTTATATGCACCAGAGATTATAGCATATATATGAATCAGATTGTAGCTTTGTTTAAACTGAAATACAACAATTATTTACTTATAAATGTTGCTGCCCTCCCCCAAGTAATAGTTTACAATGGAAAATCACACCTGTAATTCAGTGACGAGTAGATACTAATGCTATAAATGCTAATTTATGGTACCTGATTTGGGGCATAATATCAGTATTACTACCAGCATCAGTATAAAGAAAAAATTGTCATATGCTTGTAATCTATGTCACTTAATATTTGTGTATTTAAATCTTTCAGTTAAGAACCTTAAACCTGGAAAGAAGACTTAGATTTGGTTTCCTTGGCACAAATAGTAATAATGAGAACCAGTAATGTCTGTAACAATTAGGGTCATAAAAATTGATGTCATCTTGGGAATTCCTTCATGGTCCAGTGTGTAGGACTCAGTGCTTTCACTGCCGTGGGCCTGGGTTTAATCCCTGGTCGGGGAGCTAAGATCCCACAAGCCACGCAGCGTGGCCAAAAAAAAAAAAAAATTGATGTCACGTAGAAAGGTTTGAAAGTCAAGTAAATACAACAATATAGGACCTGCAGTAATTTTAACATCCTATAAACTACTAACTGTTGCCGTTGTCATAATATATTGTCAGAAAAGAAAATTTCTTAGATTGATCTTGAGCTTTAATCAAAATTTGTTAACTTTCTGGCAAAGGAACCAACAAGGTGATGAAAATAGTGTGCCAGTTCAGAGAGGGCATAAAAACAGATAGAATATATAGTTAGGAAATAGAAAACTAATTTATAAAAGAGTAAAAAAGATTGTGTGTAGTTTCATTTTACAGGGTCATTACAGACAACCTGTCCATATCAGTTGTTATAAAGGAAATCTGTATAGGGTGGTCTGAGATGTCAGGACGGCTATCAGAAGAAAGGAAAAATACACAATACACATAAAAAGCAAACAATAAGGATATATTGATGTCTGAAACTGAAATAACAGGGCTTCAGCTCTGAAGAATTATGCCTAGTAGGGCCAATTAGTGTAAAAATATGCTGTTTTATCCACCAGAACTCAGAAATTGAGTACCAAGCATCACGTTCTAATTTTAAATAGGCCATTGCCAGTAATTTTCTCAAGCAATAAATAAAAATACAAATACAGCTCTTGTTCACTTTTAAAATTTTGGACAAAATTATTTTCCTTTGACAGTAATAAGGAAGAAAAGATACAACAGAGGACCGATTTGAATGGATTTAATTTAAAAGTCGCTCCTTTAAATTCTTTAGTTTTAGTGGCTGTGTGACCTAGACTATGTCTCAGAAAACCTGGATTCCAGTTCTAACCAGCCATTACTTTGTTCTATACTTTTATCAAGTTATTTTCCTCTGGTCCTCAGTTTCTTACCTGGAAAATGAAGAGGTAGTACAGATGTTCTCTGAGGTCTTTTCCAGCTGTGAAATTCTATAGTTATGTTATTTTAGGGTTTGGATTATGGGCATGTGTTAGTTACAAAAGTATTCATATTTCTTTCTTCACATAAAGCCTTCTATTTTCCTGTATGCTACAAGTAAAAGAGTGGATTTACTTAAGCATTTGTAGGATGCCTTCTACAGGTCTAGCACTGGTTTATTTGCTGCTGGGAGTCCTTAGCCTAGGGACCCTGAAATTATCTCCTCTTCAATTGAAACAGTCTTGTCAGGTTGGTTTCAGCTGGTAAAATAGCAGAACATTTTCTGACATTAGAAAAAAAAGACATTTGTAATCCGAAGGCATGTCATGTCACAAGGTTTGTAATTCTTTTAAAAACAAAAATGTTTTTAAAAATAGTACATTAATGCTCATGAATAACACAAGATAGTGATTTAAAAAATATTTTATTGCTCTACGTGTCATTGACATTTTAATGTCAGTTAATACATGTACAGTGAAAAAAAGTCACAAAAATTGTCCCTTTGTATCTTCCCCACCCATTTTCTGTGCATTTTAAAGAGAGATATATATATATCTTTGTGTGTATACAGGTACACATACGTGTATGTGTTTATGCATATGAAAGAAATTCTAGATGTTTAGTATGTGAAGAAAATAAGGAAAGTAGGTCAATAACTGAGATAAAACTGCCTTTCTAGTTTTTCTATTCAATTTTTTTCAACATCTAATCACTTGGTACACATTTTTAAAAATTAACACTTTAAAAATATTTTTGCACGTCTGATTTTTAAAATGTTTCTCTCATCTAAGCTGCATTTTTCATTTTCTCATATTTATAGAGCTTACTGTAAGGGTAAGGCCTGCCCTTTTTGAAATACATGTGAGGTCTGTGCTCTGAACCATAGTTAGTCCAATCCTGATGAATGAGACAAATAACCTTGTTTAAATAACTAAATAACTGCCAATTTTAAGATACAGTACCATAAAACGCCCTAAGTAAGAAAGTTTTAACATGTTTTCTCTGTTATGTCTAGAACCTGTCACTATGGACAAAGTTCATTATTGTGAAAGATTTATTGAACTTATGATTGATCTAGAGGTAAGAAGTGTGCAGTGACTTCTGTTGCATAATCATTAAGGAGGCTAAGATTAAGCCTGTGACTATATATGAAATACTTCTTTATCACCTCAAACTGGCCTTAGTTTGTTTGTACCTATTTCAAAATGTCTTATAGAGAAGAAAGTCAAAAGTGATTGACCCTTGAAGTTTTCAGATGACTGTCAAATGGCTGCATTTGTATAAAAAACATTATTTAGTGTAGTTATTAAACACGAGTCCAGCAATGGCAATTTATTTTGTGTCATATTTAATACCCCTACGTAGAGTTTTAAAAAGGGCTGAAGTTGTAGATTTATGGCCATCGCTTTAATCATCTCACTTTTCTAAATGTGCCTAATATTATTGATGAAGAAAGATATAGCTGCTTGCTATAGTCAATTTTTAAAATTAAGATTTTTAAAAAAGATTTCATGCTACTGGGTGCAAGATTTTGATACAGAGTTCAGATGCAGAGTTGGTATAGTTCAGATTGAATTCATTTCCATTCCTTTCCTCTCCCTCTTTAATGCAGAAAATTGAAAGAAAATCCTTTCTGTTCATTCCTTATCAGGAGAGCTAGGGTGGTTTCTAGACATGAGGATTAGAGTATTGGACTCGCAGTCATTCGTGAGATCTTCATTGAGATTCCAGCTCTGCCAGTAACTGTAATCTCTGAGGATCTCAGTAACCTCCCCTTTAACATGAGGGTATTTGACTAGATTAGTGGTTTCCAAACTGTGATTGTCATAGTTTCTCAGTATTGTCTTTCTGACTGTCATAGAATGATATGGGAAGAGGAAACTGAGAAAGGGATCTCCATTTAGGGTTTTCCACTCCCCTTTCCCCATTTTTAAACCTGCACACAATACATACTGGGATTTCATATAGGATTTTGTTTGCAAACTAGTGGCCAGGGTATCTGAGGTTTCTTCCAGTGCTGGATTTTATTTAGAAACGTTACCGCTGAATTTATTTACAGCATGGACCAGACCCTTTGCTTTGTGCAGAGTGTCTTTTGGGGGGCTGAGGGTACTTTGTATGTGATTAGCGCTTCTGCACTATGTATCAGTAGACTTCACCTGTCGCTGGGAGAGCATGCAGACTTATTGCTGTGGTGATTATTTTCTCTAGGCCCTCCTCCCCACAAGACGCTGGTTTAATACCATCCTGGATGACTCCCACCTTTTGGTTCACTGTTACCTTTCCAATCTTGTTCGTAGAGAAGAGGATGGCCATCTTTTTTCCCAGGTGAGCACTGGTGGATCTGAACATATTTATTGTTTTCATTTCTAAGTCAATCTTTTCTTTCTTTGCCATGCACCTGGGAGTACTGGTAGCAATATATATTTTGCTAAATACTGAATTGAATGATGTAAATTCCTCATTAGTCATTTTAAAGTAAAACCAGGGCTTTCCTGGTGGCGCAGTGATTGAGAGTCCGCCTGCTGATGCAGGGGACACGGGTTCGTGCCCCAGTCCGGGAAGATCCCATAGCCGCGGAGCGGCTGGGCCGGTAAGCCATGGCCGCTGAGCCTGCGCATCCGGAGCCTGTGCTCTGCAACAGGAGAGGCCACAACAGTGAGAGGCCCGCGTACCGCCAAAAAAAAAGTTAAACCAAGTCTTAATATACAAAACGGATGCCTTCTTGTATAGGTGGCCTATACTAATTTTATATTATAACCTTTTTTTCTCTTCTGAATATTCATTTTATTAATGTAAACAGTAAAACAATTAAGCATTTTAAATTTGAGGCGATTAGGTAATTCAGATAAACGTTTTGTTAATCATATGTGATTTTATTATTGGACTAAATTATGTGTGATGTAGTCCCACATACTCATATATATTTTGATTCTATGTCAGTAACCACTGTGGACTATTAATAGATGATAAGCATTACTTTCGAGTGAACTGTGCCCTAATATCATGGCTCTCTTTGCATAAGACGAGGGTGACAGAGGCAGTTGATAGTGTGGAAGTACATATACACTTAGACCGCTGCCTTGAGTTGGAAGGCAAGTGAACTTTGTTTACTGCCTTGGGTAGGAAGACACACTATTAAGGTTTCCCATTTCCTGTAATGTCATCCAGAAGAAAAGTCTTCTAACAGACTTCTAACACTCACCTTTCAGATCACAGCTGGAGATAAAATTTTCGTGTGTGTATTTGCACACTGTCCTAAGAATTCTTTTATCTTGTATCTGTGAGCATTCCTTTTTTTCCTATTCTCTTATTAATTTTACCCAGTGATTTGTTGCATATATTAAAATACATTAAAATCCTAATATCTGGGGGGGATAAATTGGGAGATTGGGATTGACACATAGACACTACTATATATAAAATAGATAACTAATAAGAACCTACTATATAGCACAGGGAACTCTACTTAATACTCTGTAATGGCCTGTATGGGAAAAGAATCTAAAAAACAGTATATATACGTATACGTATAACTGATTCACTTTGCTGTACAGCAGAAACTAGCACAACATTGTAAATCAACTATACACCAATAAAAATTAATTTAAAAAATCCTAATATTTGATCTGCCATAGATTAGAATTAAGAATAATAAAAATTGGGGGCGAATGGAGCCCCAAATTCTGTTGATTCTGTTGATACTGCCAGCACAGGGGGAAAGCAGGCCTTCTTAATGCACCAGGAACTAAGCCAAAGAAAGCTTGATTGATGGTCATGGAGACCGAAGAGAGGAATGACTAGCTTAGCTTTTCCCACCTTGCTGTTTTTTCTAATAGAAGCATAGAGAAGAGTATCTCTAATTGTGAATTGCAAAACCCTCATCAGAAAATTTTAAGTGGCATAAGACCTCAGGAGTTCCCTCTAATGGTATAGTTCTATATAGATAGATTTTTTTTTCCATTAAAATGATTGACTTTCTTTGATTAGTTCCTTAATGTCTCTTTAGTATTTATTGGGATTGCAGTTGAAGTTGTTTCCTGTAGAAGTAGACCATGTGTATGAAATAGACTTAACAGTTTGTTCACAAGGCATATACTTTATGCTTACATAAATAAAACACGTTTGCATATGTGCTGAAATGTTTGTTGCAATGTTTACATTCCAAAGCTTTTCAGTACCTCTAAGAAGGTATGTGGATTTTATTATTTTTAATACTGTCGTATTTTTGCTTTCTTGTTCTCATGTTTACACAGTTTATTAATTTAAATGTATCCTTTCAGCTTTTGGACATGCTTAAGTTCTATACTGGTTTTGAGATTAATGATCAGACTGGAAATGCTCTGACAGAGAATGAGATGACTACGATTCACTATGATAGAATTACTTCTCTACAGGTAATTGAAATGCATTATAGCCTTTGCGTCTGCTCCATGAAGTTGAGTCATAAATAATTTAGGTTTTATGTAGTACAAATAGGAAAGGTACTAATTTAATAGTTTGTTCATCTTGAATTTTTAAAATATTGCTAATTCTGATGAATTCATGAAAAAGAATGCTTTCTTTTATAGTTCTCAATCTTGAGACTCAGTATATTGATATTTGACACTCAAAAAATATTAGTTACTGGGCCAGTTTAGTGTGTTTAAGTATCAGTTTTATTTTATGAAAGGGTATTTCAACTTGACAAAGTATGTGTAAGTGCTTTGTACATTTTAAAGATAAACACATGTAATGGGACTGAAATTTACCAGTGCAGCTCAGATGTGCCCCAAAAGTACCTTTGTTACTATTACTGAGCACATTTTGCTCTTGAACTCAGTTTTGTCTGGTGGCAGCTTTTATTTCTCAATTTAAAGTAATTCAGTTCTGTACATTTTAAAGAGTCTTTTTTTGGGTAAAGACTCAGCCAAACTTAAGTTCAAATTGTCTTTCATAATCAGCTCAGACATGTTTTCCTGCTTTTCTCAGAACATTAGTGTTTTTGTCCTTCTGCCTCTGCCCTTGAAGTGACCACAGCGGGTGTGGTGTGTGGCTGTTCTCTTGGCCACCAGCAAGGCACAATGACTGCTCCCTTGGAACTTGGTTGTCAGCCTACTGACAAGGCCCCAGCCCTTGTTCTTTTTTTTTTTTTTTTTTGTGGTACGCGGGCCTCTCACTGTTGTAGCCTCTCCTGTCGTGGAGCACAGGCTCCGGACGCGCAGGCTCAGCGGCCATGGCTCACGGGCCCAGCTGCTCTGCGGCATGTGGGATCCTACCGGACCGGGGCACGAACCCGTGTCCCCTGCATTGGCAGGCGGACTCTCAACCACTGCGCCACCAGGGAAGCCCCCCAGCCCTTGTTCTTGATGGTGCTGGAGTCCTCCTGGGAGCTGACTCGCCTTCATTTCCTAGCTCAGGCAGCTCACTTTCAGGCTTGGTTTCAGGGTCATTTTGCCATTGCCTGTAGTTGTTTCATGGCAGACTCATCGATAACCTTGGCAACCTTCTGTGTCATCCAGTACAGAGCACATGAAAACTTGTGGATCTTCCCAGTGCCACATGAGCATTATGGAGGACTAAGAATGTTATTTCACACACACTTAATCAAATCAGCATGATGCTGCTCTTTCTGTTTCCTTGCAGCTTACCCCACGTTGGTTGGAGGTGTTACCCTGCGAGGTTCTCTCTTTCCAGAGTTCCAAAGTAAAGCAGGGCACAAGCACACTATGCTGTAGGCCTCTCCCTTGAGATACATCTTCATTGGGAGTTGCCCTTGAGACTTTCTTATAGTTTTGTTAGGCCAATTCTTGATCACAAAGTGTTTTGTTTTGTTCTTTCTCTTCTCCTGTCAGTGAAGCTGGCCTTCCTGGCTATTTTCCTTTATATTCAAAATACAGTTTTAGAAATCAGAAACTGAACATTGATTCTTTATACTCTCCGGCTAGAACAATTTTGGTTTTTTCCCATTGAATCTAATGCTTTTGAATAAGGCAGAGGTCACATATGAGAAGCATATAAGGAGAATTGCATTAATTAAAAATTTTTTTTTCCATTATGCAGTATATAAGTTGTAATTTATTATATTAATATGTAGGCATTAATTAATTAATTAATTCTGTTCTTTTCTAGAGAGCTGCTTTTGCACATTTCCCTGAGCTCTATGATTTCGCCCTCTCAAATGTTGCAGAAGTAGATACTCGGGAATCCTTGATCAAGTGTTTTGGACCTCTTAGGTAAGGCAATATGAAAGGACAACTGAATTTTAATTTTCTTTTTTGGTTTTAGTTACTTTTGCACTACTTTAGGTGATGTTACTTGTTGCACTACTGTTTATTGACAACTAGAACTAGTGCTTCTCTCTAGCATTTGTTATCTTTGAGTCACTTAAATATAATTATACATCTTCTCTTTATTTTGGTAAAATTTTTATTTTTTGTAACTTATATATTTTTCCTAGATCTCAAATTTTTTTAGAGTAGAATATAAGCTGGTATCCCATCAGTCGTAAAGAACATACAACAGAAACCAGTAAATGTTCACCCTATGTGATATTAGAGGTTAGGCATAAGAAAAATTTTGCATGTTTAAAATTTATTAAATTGTAATGTTCTCTGGCATCTCTGTTAAGTATACTTTTTTGAAAATAGCAATAATAGCATACATTTATTTACTTTGTGATAGGTACTCTACTAGTATATAAATAAGTTAATTCTCAAAATATTCATGTGAGAGGAGTAGGTACCATTTTACATATAAGGTAGCCGAGGCACAGAAGAGTTGAGTACTTTGCCTGAGTCACACAGCAAGTAAGTGGCAAAGACAGGATTTTTTTTTTTTATAAATTTATTTTATTTTATCTTTGGCTTCGTTGGGTCTTCGTTGCTGCGCGCGGGCTTTCTCTAGTTGCTTCGAGTGAGGGCTACTCTTCATTGCAGTGCACAGGCTTCTCATTGCGGTGGCTTCTCGTCACGGAGCATGGGCTCTAGACACACGGGCTTCAGTAGTTGTGCCACATGGGCTCAGTAGTTGTGGCTCATGGACTCTAGAGCGCAGGCTCAGTAGTTGTGGTGCCTGGACTTAGTTGCTCCGCGGCATGTGGGATCTTCCTGGACCAGGGCTGGAACCCGTGTCCCCTGCATTGGCAGGCGGGTTCTTAAGCACTGTGCCAACAGGGAAGCCCCAAAGATAGGATTTGAACCTAGGTAGTCTGACTTCTGAGCCCTAATTATTTTTTTTTGAGGTATAATTGACATAAAACATTATATTAGTCTCAGGTTTATAACACAATGATTTAATATTTGTATTTATTGTGAAATTGATCACCACGAGTCTAGGTAGCATTTATCTCCATATATATAGAACTTTTTGGTCTTTTGGTGAGAATATCTAAGACCTACTTTCTTTGCAACTTGCAAATATGCAGTACATTATTACTAATTATAGTCACCATGCTGTACAATTACATACCCGTGACTTATTTATTTTATAACTGGAAGTTTGTACATTTTGATCTTCTTTACCATTTCACCCACCTTTGCCTTGGGCAACCACCAATCTGTTCCCTGTTTCTGTAAGCTTGTTTTTTTTTGGGGGGGGAGGGTTGTTTTAAAATTCCACATATAAGTGACTCATTAAATTCCACATATAAGTGACCCATACAGTACTTGTCTTTCTCTTTCTGACTTATTTCAGTTAGCATAATGGCCTTAGGGTCCATCCATGTTGTTGCAAATGGCAAGATTTCATTCTTTTTTATTCTGAGTCCTAACTTTTGACCACTGTGCTCTGTTATCTCCTCATTTTCCTTAACTCTGGGGAGAATTTATGTGTAGTTAATTGGCTATTTAAACTGAAGCAAACTGAGATTAGTCTGGTCATTCATTTTCATATGAGGATATGTAATAACTTACAGTAACACACACGTCTACTTCCTTCTTTTAAATAATGGCATTGAGTTCTGTTGAACAGGTCTACCATACTTTTTTTTTTTTTTTTTTTTGCGGTACGCAGGCCTCTCACCATCGTGGCCTCTCCTGTTGCGGAGCACAGGCTCCGGACGCGCAGGCTCAGCAGCCATGGCTCACAGGCCTAGCTGCTCCGCGGCATGTGGGATCTTCCAAGACCGGGGCATGAACCCGTGTCCCCTGCATCAGCAGGCGGACTCTCAACCACTGCGCCACCAGGGAAGCCCTACCATACTATTTTTTAATCACTCACCTATTGACGGATCTTTAATTTAAAATTTTTTGACTATAACAAACAATTAGGCAATGAACATTCTTTTTACTTCTATTTTTTAAATTTTAGTACTGATTCCCAGAAGCAGAATGGCTGACTCAAAGGGGTTATGTGTTTAAATTTTGTTACATATTGCTAAACTATCTTCCAAAAAAATGCCAATTATACACTTACATCAATAGTGTTTGAAGATTTATTTCTCTCCCTTCCAACACTAGGTAAATTAGTTTTTCATTTTTGCCAATCCAAGGACAAAAAGATTCTCATTGTTTTACTTGCATTCTGTGATTGTATGTTACTTTCTGATTGTTATCCTTTGCTATTTTGTATTCCATTGTTTGTCATTTTATTGATTTTTTTAAATAAGGAACCTTTATATTATATATCCAGGAACCTGGATATTATTATTTTGTCTAGTTCTGTTGCAATTATTTTGTCTCAGTTTCTCCCTTTTAAGCTTTGTTTATGGTATATTTTGTTATTACAGATGTTTTAAATTTTTAATCACATCTTTCAGTCTTCTTTTTAATAACAGTAACAAATGTTTTATTTTATTTATTTATTTTATTTATTTTGTGGTATGCGGGCCTCTCACTGTTGTGGCCTCTCCCGCTGCGGAGCACAGGCTCCGGACGTGCAGGCTCAGTGGCCATGGCTCACGGGCCTAGCCGCTCCGCGGCATGTGGGATCTTCCCAAATTGGGGCACGAACCTGTGTCCCCTGCATCGGCAGACAGACTCTCAACCACTGCACCACCAGGGAAGCCCACAAATGTTTTATTTAGAAGGTCTTCTTCACCAAAAGATTACAAAAAATATTATATTTTTTAAGCACTTTTGTAGATTTTTTTTCTTACATTTAATAGCTGTATAGTCTGTCCAGGGAATTTATTTTTGTCCATAGAGCTCCTTTATACTCTTACAAATCATTGAGGATCACAAAGAACTTTTTTAATGTGGATTATAGCCATTATATTTACTACATTAGAAATTAAAAGTAGAGGAATTTTAAATATTTAATTTATTTTAAAAATCAAGTAAAATCCATTGTATATTTCATACATATTGTTAATGAAAAATATATACTCCATAATGAAAAAAAGAATACATAGTGAGAAGAGTAGCATTGTTTTACAGTTTTGCATCTTTTTAATGTCTGGCTTAATGAAAGACAGTTGGATTTGCAGATCTGTTGTTGGTTTCAGTTTGTTTTAAGATGTTATTTTGCCTGAAGTAAATGAAGATAATCCACTCTTACACAGAGGGAAGTTTATTTTAAAAGTTTTTTCATATTTAGGAATATTATTCTTTGATACATATCAAAACTTGACAGTTGATATAGATTTCTTGAAAGTTTCGTTGTGGTATCTGAAACCATGTTAAGGAAGTCTGTGCAATTAAAGCGAATTGATTTTAAAAATGGAGAGATATATACCTTGTTCATGGATGAGAGGACTCAGTTGAGGTGTGGATTCTGCCCAAATTGATCTATAGATATAATTCATTTCCAGTCAGAGTCACAGCAGGATATTTGATAGAAACTGACAAGGTTATTCTAAAACTCATATGGAAAGGCAAAGGAACTAGAATAGTCAAGACCATTTTGAAAAAGAACAAAATTGGAGAATTTCCACTACCTAATTTCAAGACTTACTGTAAAGTTAATCAAGACATTGTGGTATTGAAAACAGGGTAGACATTATAGATCACTGGAACAGGGTCAAGTTCAGAAATAGACCACACGTATATGGTTAGTTGGGTTTTGACTAAGGTGCCAAGGCAACTCAGTGGAAAAGAAATAATTTCAGCAGTAGTTCCAGACAGCCATATGCAAAGTATGAAACTTGACCCATTCCTCACATCTTATACAAAAATTAACTCAAAATGAATCATAGACCTAAATATCAAAATTAAAACTTAGGAAATATAGGAGAAAATCTTTGTGATTGTGCTTTGTGCAAAGATTTCTGTAGACACCAGGGCACGGTCTTTAAAGGAAACAACTGATAAATTGGACTTCATCAAAATTAAGAATTTCTCTTTGAAAGACATTGTTAAGAGAATGAAAGACAAACCCCAAACTGGGAGAAAATATTGGCTAAATACATATCTGATGATGGACTGGTATCTGGAAGTCTCAGAACTCAATTATAAGAAAACAGCTTAATAAAAAAAATGGCTGTAGATTTGAACAGATACTTCACCAAAGAAGATATATAGATTTCAATAAGCCTATAGAAAGATGCCTAACATCATTAGTCATTAGGAAAAGCGAATTTAAATCATAATGAGATTTCATTATGTACCTATTAGAATTGTTTATAAAAACAACAGTGTATTAACTCTTGACCGGTATGTGGAGCAAGTGTAATTCTCATACATTGCTGATGAGAATTCAAAATGGTAGTGCCACTTTGGAAAAATTTGATAGTTTCTTGCAGAAACATGTGCTTACTGTGCGATCTAGTGTTCTCACAGACATACCCAAGAGAAATGGAAACTTACATTCACAGAAAAATCTGTACAGAAATATATATAGTGGCTTTATTTATAGTTGTCAAAAACTGGAATATATAAATATGCTTCAGCTGGTGAGTAAATAAACACATTGGGAAATATCCATACAATGGAATATTACTCAGCAATAAAAAGGAACCAACTACAGATACACACAACAGTGTGGGTGAATCTCAAATGTATTATGCTGAGTGAAAGCAGCCGGCGTCAAAAGGCTACATAATGTATGATTCCATTTATTTGACCTTCTGGAAAAAGCAGATTTATAGAGATTGAAAACACATTAGTGGTTACCAGGGACAGGGATAGAGGGTTTGAGGGGCTGTGGGGGGTAATGAAACTGTATTTGAGTGGTTGAAAGCTGTCAGGTAAGTAGTGGCAAATGCAAGTTTTTCAAAATTTCAGTTTTTCACTCTGAAATTCAAATTTTATCTTTGGCAACATATACTGTCAGTTATTTTCCTTGAAGATAGGTTTATTTTGTTCAGATTTTTTGCTGTTATTCAACTCTGAATAACTAGTTTCTCAGTCGTTCTGACGAACATTCTTTTTACACAAGTAAAAATTGTGTGCAAAATGTGTACTTCCCACTCTGTCACACAGATTTTTTAAAAAACAGATACTCAAGTCCAAATTTAATAACCTTAATAATTTTTTACTCTTTCATCAAGGACATTTTTAAACAAAACTGGTGGGGGTTTTTTTGTTTGTTTCAATAACTGTGTCACAGTGAGGAATGCTGTGACCACTTATTGTACTGGTTGGTGCCACTGCCTTGATCCATGCCACCAGTTTTACCCATTATTGCACTGTCGCTGTATATGTAAAGACAGTGAGAAAAAAACTTAATAATGTCTTGGTATTAATATGAAAAAGTATTGTCCTTGTAGCTTCCCTGAAACAATCTTGGGGACCATGAGAGGTTTGCAGAAGACAATTTGAGAATTCTGTATTAGGGGTTTAACTCTTTGATGATTTCATGTATTTGTTGTTTGTGTCATAGGATTATATTTTCTACATAAAAATTTTTAAGCCATCTGTAAAATTATGTTTCAAAAATGAATTAAATTGTAATAAAATACTCTGATCTGAATATTCTTTATGCTGCAGTTCAAATACACTCCACCAGGTGGCATCATACCTCTGCTTGTTACCAACTCTTCCTAAAGGTGAAGACACGACTTTTGATAAAGAATTTCTTCTAGAATTGTTGGTAAATATTAATGTTCTTTGAATTTTGCATGTGGTTTTCCCTACTTTTTTGAATCATTCTTAAAGATGTAGGTTGGTACAGGTTTTTTTCTGGCCTAAAAAATTGGTAGGTAATGCCTACTTGTTTGGGAACTATATCATCATTTGATTTTGTCAGATTTCTTTTTCATCTCTTAGATTTCTTTTTTCAAGTCTCTTACCTCTTAAAACTGCTTTATAGCATGGATTTGTTCCATCAGATATTTACGAGCAACATCTGTGTCAGGCACTGGATTCAAGCACTGGGGATACAGAGATGGCCGACACTGTTCCTGCCTTTAAGAGATCACAGTTATACCTACACACACACACACACACACACACACACAGAGATATCTATCTATTTATCTGTTTATTTTTAAGTTATTATTTAAATATAGTACCTTGAATATTAAGCCATACCTTTATCACTAGAGAGCTCAGGAATGTTTAAAAATAGAAAAAGTTATTACCGACTTAGTGGTTTAAGAATTCTAAGGGATTTCTCAAGCATTTTGGGAAATGAGTATTAGTTTGAGCATCAGCTCTTAAACTAATACTTTTTTGTGTGAGGTTTTATTTTTTTTAGTACAGTTTCAGGTTCATAGCAAAACTGAGGGGAAGGGATATACTTTATTTTTTAAACTTCTGTGAGATATTTCATAAAGTGGATGAGTATTTAACCATACGCCACTATGAATATCTAGGTTGTTTGCATGCTCACTAGTACAAATAATGATGCAGTCTTAATATATGCCTCTTTGTGCCCATATGTGGACATCTAGGAGAGGTACCCAGAAGTGAAATTATTTGATGTGCTTATTTAAAAGATAAAAGATGCAGCCAAACTGTCCTCCAAAAGCTGTATGTTCCCATCAACAGTGTATTAAAGTATGTCTCCTTAAGCTTTTTTCGGCATTGGATGCTGAGTCGCCTCAATTTTGCCAGTCTCATGGGTTAACAAAAAACACTTGTTTTAATTTTTTGTTTGCTGACTGCTATAAGGTTGAGTTGTCTTTTATACGTTTCAGACATTTTTTATACCTATACAAATGTGCACTGCATGGATTTGTAAATACATTTTTTTACACATATGGAACAATAATGGGCACATGTTTTTGTAACATATTTCAAGCTAATACTTCTAATACAGGGTATAAAATACAGTTCCTTACTGTAGAGAGGAAGATAATATGCTTATTTTGGGGTAGTAACAGGAAACTATTTGTAGCAGGTGTTTTAAGCCTGGTGACAGGTGTTTAAGTGCCATTTGGAGAGAAATCCTTGGGAAGGGTTTTAAATTAACTCAAGTATAGAAAATACTTTTTTATCGATATATTTACTTACATGAAATGTATGTCTTGGGTCACTATCTTTCCCTTCCTTCTTACAAATCACTTTTTGTTGTCTCTGACTACAAGTGCTTTCTAAAAATTCCTTGGCCTGTTTTCTGATAACGTAAAATCTTCTCTGGTAAGTCAGGTTTTGGAGATTAATAATAAATCCTTACTATAGAAAGAAATGGGGACTTTTCCAGGAACCTTTCTAATGGAAAATAGGTTTGAGTATAAAGTTGATCCTATCTATGCTTTTTAGGGTCTTATAGCTAAGATTTCATCCTTAAAATTTAAATAGTTACGTGAAAAGAAAACAGTTTTAAAAATTTATAGCGCTACAGCATTATCTTTCATTTCCTCCCCCTCTTAAGGGAGTTTTTTCAGGCTTTGGAATCTTCTAATATCCAACCAAATATGATTAAAAAATTCAACTATGCATATTGTTTAGATGATATCACAGTCTTCTTTCCTAAAACAATACTATCTCTACTGAAAAGAACGTGACACATTTTTCAAATATATCATTATTTTGGCATCTCTTAATTAGGTAACAAACTTATTTCTGTATTTGAGGTAGATCACTGTAGTATTAACAATGGAGGGGTACATAGAGAACATCAAGTACAACTCTCTCGTTTTACAAAGAAGACTGAGGCCAAGTTATTAGTAAACTTATCCAGATTATTTAGCTAGTTAGTACAAGAATGAAAACTGTAACCTAGAACTTAGGGCTCCCATTTTTTTTTCTTACATTGGTGAATGCTGTGTTGCTGTGGGTTTTAAGGTCTTGGCATGTGCCAGACACTTCGACATTATTTTACAATATTCCACTTCATTTTCATAAGAAACCTAAGAAGGGAGTGACATTTTAATCTGCTTTACTGAAAAGGAAACTAAAATCAGGGAGTTTGAAGTAACTTGCCCAGCTTTCACATAGCCCATAAGTAGAGGTGCTAGGTGTTGACCTCAGATCTGTCTGATTCCAAAGTCCATCACAATCAGTACCTCTTTCTTCTTTGATTTGTGGAGAACATGAAAAAAGGAAAAAAAAATCTCTTGTTAAGTGCTACAATAACTCAAAGACATGAAACTTCTCATTCCATACTTTGTGTTGAATTTCTCCATAAATTATTTTGATTGAAAAAAGATACTTCTGACTTTCTTTCTAAACCTATTTCCTTTAGGTATCTCGTCATGAGCGTCGAATTTCTCAGATTCAGCAGTTGAACCAGATGCCTTTGTATCCAACCGAGAAAATCATATGGGATGAAAATATTGTCCCAACTGAGTACTATTCTGGGGAAGGTATGGTAACGAAGTACAGTATTCAGATGTAACATGAAACTTAGTTTAGAATTCATCATATATAACTGAACATACTCCTATCTGCTATATACATTAGGGTAATTTTCTGGTACCCTCAAGTTCAACTTTAGAAGCTAGAAACTATTCAGTGTTTTGAATGCTTAACATTAAGGATTTTTATTAAATTTAAGCATTGCCTAATGAAATGTGTGTTTGTGTGTGTGTGTGTATCATCCTGTATAAAATGTGCCCGTAAAGCTGTGTGTTCAGGAGACCTAATAATACAAGAAGTGTAGCTTTCATTATGTCACTGTAGCAGGCTTTATTTGGTAGTGTTTTATTTTTCAAAGCCTTTTCTACAGGTTCTTTTGAATTCCTTGTAGAGCCAGCTAATGACCTTCAAAAGAAAGACATTATCATTAGTTAAGATAAACCCTTAGTTTTGACCCAGAGTAGTATTGCCTACTATGTTCATCTACCTCTTTCAGCAGATTTGTTTCTAAATGCTTATCCTCTAATGATGAGAATTTGCCACAATTGAGTATATGCCAAAGTGCATTCTGACACATTTTGAAGGCATATTTCAAAAAAAAATTTCTGGAAGTTTTTTGAACAACAGTGTCATGATTTGTAGAGATGTAGCTATTTTAAAGAGATCACCAATATACGTATTGGTATATTTATTTAAAAGAAAATTGTCTCTTCAGAGTCGTATCCTAGAGCCATAATTCCAATAAACCCAGTGCACTAAAATTGTACTAGATTTCAGAATAATCAGTCTTCATATCTTTTTATATTCTGACAGTGATTAATGCATTGCTTTCTCACTTTTCTAATTTGTTCATACTAAAAGCATTTGTGATCATATATGTATGAATAACACTTAAGAATATTTTGTCTTTTTAATGAAAAGTTTGTGTCCTTGAAAATGTAAACAGTCTTATATCTAGCTTTTGGTACTATTCAGTGATGTTGGTCTGAGTTTAAAACATATTTTGCTTAGTATAAAGTATTGCTTTTCTTTCGCTCCTATGATTAATGAAGTTAAGTAAAAAGAATTACTTCTCAAAATTTGTCTTTGTACCTGTCTTGCCATGGTTCTTCACTGACCATGGGTGAAACTGTGCTTGTGGGGCTCTGTATTCAATGCTGTGAGATAGGCAAAGATCAAAGCCAATCCAGCACAATTATGCACGCTGCTTCCAGCTCCCAAGGAGAGAAAATAAGTGTGAAATTGGGGCAGATATTTAAAAAATATAGTATAAGAATTGTAAAGAAAGTCTTTGTAAAGTGTTGCCTTTTTAAAACCGTTTTATTGTAAAATAAACACAAATATAGAAAGCCCACACAAAATAAAGATAGAGCTTTACTAATTATCTTAAGGGAAATACCCTAAAACCCTTATAATCACCTTGTCAGCTATCCCAGAATCCTCCTGTGTACCCCTTCCTACTTACTGCTTTCTCCCTCCACTGGAAAGTAACCATTTCTTGACTTTTATAGCAATCACTGTCTCACTATTTCTTCATAGTTTTATTACCCAGTTGTGCATCCCTAGACACCGTAGTCAGTCCTGTACATTTTAAGATGCCTTTTATTTTACGGGTACCAACTGTATCCCTTTCTTTTGTCTTTTGAAGACCCTGAGTTGTTTGATCTGTATAGTTTTCCACAGTCTAGATTTTTCTAATTGACTACTCACAGTACAGTTCAACATGTCCCTCTGCTCTTTATTTATTTTTTCTACAAATTGGCTTGATCAGGCAGAGGTATTCTCTCTTTGGCAAGATCCTTGGTGGCGGTGTATTCTTTCATCAAGAGGCACGTGATGTCTGGTTGTCTCTGTTTTTGTGATATTGCTGTTTAATACCTAGATTTGTTAATTCGGGGAGGGTTACAAAATAGTGATATGTTAATTTTTTTTTAATATAAGTATGCCATCAAAAGAGATGCTTTCAGCTTCTGGCTTGAAAGAAATTGAATTAGATTATAAGTCAGAGTTTACTAACAAATGATGTGAAATTTTTGTACATTGATGTTTCTTGCTTTCAGGTGCATTGTTTCTTTGGTAAGTATGGATAGGGATGATGAAAATAATATGATTTGCTAGTAAAATGTGTTTGGGGGTTCTTTTTTTTAAAGATTTTTTTGATGTGGACCATTTTTAAAGTCTTTATTGAATTTGTTACAATATTGCTTCTGTTTTATGTTTTGGTTCTTTGGCTGCGAGGCATGTGGGATCTTAGCTACCCGATCAGGTATCAAACCCGCACCCCCTGCACTGGAAGGTGAAGTCTTAACCACTGGACCACCAGGGAAGTCCCTGGGGTTCTTCTTTTTTGACCTTTTTGATATTGGTGCTGAGTGCTTGGTTATTTATTATCCCAGGGAAATAGTGTTAGGTGAAGGTAATGGAAAGAATATGGTTCATTAATGTTGTCAGAGAAGGGAAATGACTCCAGGAATAACATACAATCAACGCCTTATCCTTAAAGGCTAGCAAAACGGCAAAAGTTCAGAGCACCATAGTGATCACTGAAGATAGAGTTGTGTAATGTAATATACTAATTCAGTTTTGGTAAATTTGGTCATGGGCTATGTTTACAGTAGCATTATTTACTTTGAGATTCGCCAAATACAGATTAGGTGGTAAAGAAAGAATTTTTAAACTACTTGTGTTAGTTTTAAGTATCTTTAAATACTTTTTAGAAGCACTGTTTGCATATGAGTCATTGATGTGCAAATTACATGTATTAATGAAATTCATCCTTTATTCCCAGTCTTAATAGATAGCATTTGTTAATTTGGTTTCAGTTTCTGTGTGGAAATAAGAATACGACCTTATCAAATATGCTGTATTTTAGACACCATTAAACTAGATTCTTAACAAATTTGTGCTGCCTTGTTTTAATACATAAAGCAGATGTCTGATTAAAACAAATAATTCAAATATGGATGTTATTTTCCTTTTCAGGTTGTCTTGCTCTTCCCAAGTTGAATTTGCAGTTTTTGACTCTTCATGATTACCTCCTAAGGAACTTTAATCTCTTCCGCTTAGAATCAACTTATGAAATTAGGCAGGACATCGAGGATAGTGTCAGCAGAATGAAGCCATGGTTAGTAAATTGGTTCCACTTGCAATGAAGAGATGCAAACAGTGACTGACATACTTCTGTCAGAAACCTCACACGTGTAATTAGAAATAATATATCTGTGGTGAAGATGCCCTTTAAAATATGAGATATTTACTCTGTGAGAAGTTCTTGAATGTGAATTAGATATATCCAAAGTGCTAAAATAGAAAATATGTATCTGGGTCATTGGAAGTGGGGCCGAGGGTAAGAGAAGAGAGGTCATTGTTCTGGGAAGTGGGGCGGGAGGGAGAAATGTAGGGGGGAGGAGGTTGGGCATTAGTAAAAGGGTAAAGAGGGAAGGGTATGGGCTGGCCAGCAGGCCTGTACTAGGCAGGGCAGTTTAAGTCCTGGGAGAAGCTTATGATAAAGGGGTATTCTGTTACTCCAGCCGCTCTTGTGGCTGTCACCACTAGTCTCAGTCAGCCTCTCTAAAGGACCTGGCAGGAGATGAGGGGCATAGCTGAACATTGCACAGCGTGGAACATTGGAACATCTTCCCTGCCCTCCATCCATAGGTTGCCTTGAAGAGACTAAATCATCAGCATTTACTTTTAGGGCCTGTTGAGTAGGTTTCGTTATTTGAGGAACTTTTCTGCCTAAACTCAGCTTTCCACCTGCTAGCTTCTGTCTGGAACTCCTTTAGCTAAGAAAAGACTTTCATTCTGCTGTAGGCAGCTCTGCATTACAAGATTTGTGAAGGTTCATTTTGCTTTTTAGACATGACTAACTTTGGGTAAATGCCCTTCGTTCACTATTTCATTCTAGGTATGAAATTATTGGAGATAAGTTATATATCACAGTTGACTGTAAATGAGTAAAATAATTCTGTAAAATGAATTTTCATTAAATTATTGTCACACCATGCATACATATGTACAATTATACTGCATTCTGTGTGAAAAGCTTAACATATTTTGAGTGTGAACTGATTCAGGTATCTTCCAGGCTTCTATCCTTACTAATTACAGAGAGCTGCATGGACACTGTGATTATGATGTTTTTTTCACTTCCATATTTTATTTCATACACAGTTCTAGTTTTTAATTAATTATTATGTGAAAAGTTATTCTGGGTGAGAGTCTAAAACACAACAAAGTATTTCTGACTTAATAATCAGTTGAGTCAGTGGGCAGGCTAGCACTGTGCAATTTGTATACCCACTGGCTGATCGTCTCTGCCCACAGCTTTGCTGAAATTATTGCCCATTGTTTGGACCCCAGGGGAGTGCTTGATCAGAAAGCTGCCTTATAATTTATGGTTACCTTGCACTTATATGCTCAGACTCTGGACCTAATTTTGGTCATTTTGCAAAGTAGGGACTTAGTAACTAGCAGCTCATCAAGTAGAATTCATTTATATTTTACTTAAATGCCAAATAAAGCAGTAATACTTGGAGTTCTTATGGTTTATTAATAAAATATATATATTTTCTTCTTGTGTTACACGGGCCTCTCACTGTTGTGGCCTCTCCTGTTGCGGAGCACAGGCTCCGGACACGCAGGCTCAGCAGCCATGGCTCACGGGCCCAGCCGCTCCGCAGCATGTGGGATCTTCTTGGACTGGGGCACGAATCCGTGTCCCCTGCATTGGCAGGCGGACTCTCAACCCCTGCGCCACCAGGGAAGCCCCATTTTTTTAAAATTTACATTATTTTCTGCTAGTGGAAGAAAATGTTATGTTTTGGAGATAACTATTGATAATAAATTTTTCTAAATTTTCATTCCTAATTGCCCATTATTGGAAACTGTTAAAAAATTGTGAGATCTTGAGGGATAGGGCTTCCTTCTGTTTCATGTCTTGAAGGTGGAAAAGTAGCAGAGGCATTTTTACGTATTGTGTAGTTCTAATCATGTTTTTAGGCTGCTGAAACTGAGCAGTGTAAAAGAGGATGTGCTTATGAGGATCAGAAATCTATACTCTTTTAATGCCTCATGTTGCAGGTAGATTTTATAAAGGAGGAAAGAATTGGGGAGAGTAGATTAGTGGTTGCTTGGGAGTAGGAAGGGTTGACTGCAAGTAGACAAGAGGGATCTTTTTAAAGTACGATGAAGATGTTCTAAAATTGGATTGTGGTGATGGGTGCGCAACTTTGTAAATTTACTAAAAGTTATTGTACATTTACAGTGAATGAATTTAATGGTATATAAACTATATTGCAATAAAGTTGTGAAAAATGGGGGAGGTGATAGAAATTTATTACAAAAGCTTTTAGACACAAGGTACTGCCTTTTAGAAATTGTTTTAGTACTGACCAAGTCATTGGATTGCAGAACTTTTATTTTTAATTAGTTTCACTCTTTGATGTTATGAAGTTTTATAATTTTCTGTTATTTACAAAAGCCTTTACTTAGGATATAGGTTTCCTTTATCTTTGTAAGCGTGTCATTTTTGGCAGTACTTTCCAATTTTGAAGTGTTGCTGCAGTTTTTGTATTACAGATTTCCCCAATACACTATTTAATGTAAAAGCTAAAGCACCAATATAAGAAGAAAGAATGAATATTTGCTTGTTAGTGGTTCTGGTTATTACAACTAGCTTGATGATTCCCCACACTGCCATCCATAGCAGTGTCTTTTCAGTGTTTTAAATATTGTGCCCTAAAGAAAGCATTTGCATAGATATTGTCATTTGCTTGTTTTTAATTTCTTAAGGTCTAGCTTGTTCTAAAAGATTTTTGAAGCAACTTATAGAAGTATTTATAATACATAAGATAAAATGTAAACAGTTGAGGCTATCGTGATGAAGAGGGGAAGAGGGGAAGAATATAAAATAAAACTGAATGTGCTGGATTATTTCATTCTTCGACAAAATGGCTCATCTCTTACGTACATAGAGTTATATGTTTTTCTGGTAACGTGGGGGACATTCCTCTATTTCCCTTTCTTTTGTGGGCCATGTTTGCCTGTTTCATCCTACCATATATACTTCCTAAATATTGAGACTTAGGGGTTTTTTTTAGTTTAGAAATAAGAGTTACTAATGTTAGGGCTTAAATACTAGCTAACCATGTATTCTTAGTTACTAGTTTAACTTGTCCAAAGTTGAGCAAAAGTTGATCTTTGCTTGGGTAACCAGTCTTCTGCTTCTGGTTTCCAGGCAGTCTGAGTATGGCGGGGTGGTATTCGGTGGCTGGGCGCGAATGGCCCAGCCCATCGTGGCGTTCACCGTGGTGGAGGTTGCCAAACCCAGCATAGGCGAGAACTGGCCAACCCGGGTTCGCGCAGATGTCAGCATCCATCTGAACGTCAGAGACCACATCAGAGATGAGTGGGAAGGTAACTTTGCCTTTCAAGAAGTGGTCACCTTTTGCTGTTACAATTTATAGACTTTTACTTAGAGCATTAGCAAAGCACATTCACCAGATATTGCCCTTTTAAATTTATTAAATTTTATCTTTAAAATTTGTTTTAAAGAATGGCAATTGATTTATAGTTACTACTAGTAAAAATACCAAAGATCATACAAGAATAATTAAATACCTTCATACTCTAATAAAAAGCATAAAATAGCACGTATATCAGTGTTGTGAAAATTGCGGTTGGCGGAGCTGAGAGGAGAGCATTTTAAATCATAAAATTTAGGAAGATAATGTTTATGAATTTATAGGATCACTATAAAAAGAATAAAATATTTGTGTTCACTAAAGAAAGGGGGGAACCCACATATAACTTGCACACTTGCAAAGCAAGTAAGGAAAATTGGTATTTTTAAGAGATAAAAGCAGTCAAAGTAAAGTGAATAGGGATGCATACAATTTGTACCAAAGAGAAGAAGTCAGATAAAAAAAATCAGTGAAATCAAATGTATTCAAGGATAAATAATAATTGCAGGGAAGTTATTTTCCCTATTCTTTACTAAGCAAGGTTTTAGGGATGGGAGTTCTATGTCACAATTTTATATAGAGGCAGATATGTTCTAAGTTACTAAGTCAAATGGAGTTAAAACATCAATACCACCCACCTGTGCCAGAAATGGCATGTAAACTGATTTTTAATTGGCACTTTTGTATTTTTCTCCCAGCTGTCTATGAGAGCTCTTGCTGTCCCATTATGAGAAACAGGAGCTGGTAGGTTTTATCTCCTTCTACCTTCTTGGCATGCCAGAAGGAAAGAGATAGTCCCTTAAAGGATCAGTTTTCAGAAATTATTGCTCTCAATATAGCTGTTTATAACCATAGGGTCTGTATGATATATTTATCAAATAATTCTGAAGGAAGCCAGCAACAAAGCTGGCCAAATGTTTAACAAGTGGCCACCATAGTTGGTATAGTTTGTGACAGATTGTTTTTTTGGCTCTTGTATCCTTCAAAATTGTTCAAATCTGGTGCATTACACATCTAGAATAATAGGTACCCTTATTATTGCTGAATTGTGAGAAAGTCATTCAGTTGCTGAAGAAGGTTTTACATTTATCGCCTTTTGGAGCTTAAGGAGGTATTAAAATAAACACTGTTTTACATAGTGGGTAATGAACTGAAATAACTTATTGGCCACCCCTAGAAGCCGTGATGACTAGAAGTAAAACTTGAAGGAAAAAAAAGACCCTTTGTAGAAATGTATAGATGACAGATGACAAGCCTGCATTATAGTGTTAAGGAAAAAAAAGGATTTGTTATCCCAAACCCCTTACGAGTCTCTTACCTCCATCACTTCGGAGACTGGTAGTCAGAAGGCCATCAAATAGTCTTTTTTGTTTTTTTAAACATAGGCCTCTGGTAGATGAGAAATAGAATGGGTAAATTTTGATGGGCAAGATAGGGAACAATAGGGTATTGTGGGACAAGCAATTCATCTGGGGCATGGTGGGGAGAAGAGTGTTTTCTGGGAGGCCAAAGCCAAGATGCAGGCCCTTTATTGATTCCAGATAGAGCAACCAAGTAAAAAATAAGAGGGAGGTTCTGTAAATAGCAATGAACACTGTCCTGTAAAAACAGAAAATTTTTGAAGAATTTAAACTAAATGCTGTAAAACATTGTTGTCCCTTCAAGAAGGTGTGAAGCTCAGGCCCTTATCTTCTCCATTACCCCATTTAAAATTAAGGAAACAGAATTAGTGAAACTGAAATGTTGGATCCTGCCCTAGAAGGCACAGCCAGGAGTAAATGCAAATGGTTGAAAGGAGAGTTCAGCTTATTGTAATACAGGTATTTTTAACATGGATGTAAGACGTCCTACAGCATCCCTCTGTGATGCCAAAAGGTAACATTGGTAGGGATTAAATTACTTCTCAGGGCCACTACTTTGGCTCTGAGACTGGGAAGTTTTAATGAGTTGTGCAGATCAGAAGTCATATAGGTGGTACAACTCACATAGTAGATCATTTCCCCTTAGTTTTCATTGTTCTCCTGCTTCTTCACATAGAATTTGTTGGGAAATAAACAATGAAGTCATAATTATGAATCAGTTACTATTTCTAGCACACTTAAACCCTATTCCATATTGAAACAAACCAGAATGGTGCTAGTTAATACTATTAGCCACGCACTTACATGGCTGATTTGATTTAGTTGTATCTCTTATTACCAAGGTTATGAGCAAGCAGACTGTTTAAATTTGCATTTATACTATACAATGACTAACAGAAGTGACTTGGGGGACTTCCCTGGTGGCACAGAGGTTAAGAATCCACCTGCCAATGCAGGGGACACGGGTTCCAGCCCTGGTCCGGGAAGATCCCACATGCTGTGGAGCACCTAAGCTGGTGCACCACAACTACTGAGGCTGCGCTCTAGAGCCTGTGAACCACAACTACTGAGCCCGCGTGCCACAACTGCTGAAGCCTGTGTGCCTAGAGCCCGTGCTCTGCAACAGAGAGAGGCCACCACAATTAGAAGCCTGCAACGAAGAGTAGCCCCCCGCTCACTGCAACTAGAGAAAGCCCGTGCACAGCAACGAAGACACAACACAGCCAAAAATAAATAAATAAATAAAACTAAAGAAAAAATGAATCGGGGGAAAAAAATGAAGATTAAGTGGTGTAACATTATATGCTGTGTGGTCTAATTTTGTGTCCCTTGTCTTCCAGTGTGTATTTTTAATAGAGCTGGGAATCCAGTTGAATCCATAATTTGAGCAATGACTGAGAAACTACAGACTTTGGCACAAGTCTCCTATTTCTTGGCATTTGCTTATAAAAATTTCAGCATTTGCCAACTGAAGCAATATATATTCAGCTGCCTTCTCAAGATGCTATCTATAAACAGTGCTTTTGTGCCTTGATGAATTATTCTAGACTTGACCTCTTCTGGTGAAATACAATTAGACTGTTGTTGAAATGACACTGATGGACAATTTAAACTGATGTTTGAAACCTGCTAAATATGATATAGATGGATTACATGCCAACCATATTTTTGGTTACTTATTAAGAATGTTATAAATAAGAATGATGACAAGCATCCAGTTTTGGAGCTGTAGCATGATCTGGAGGACTTATTCAGTAATGTATATACAGCATAAAAGTTTCTAATTTTAATATAAAGAGAAATTTTTATTTAATTATTGCTGTCAAACATTGAGTATTGAAGGTTATAGGAAAACCCATAATCGTATTACAAAGCACGTATAATTATTGATCACCTCTGATATTTTAAATGCTTTTTATACCTTTTCAAAAGATAAGAGGATGAGAATTTGCCAACAGGAGACAAAGCAATGTCATTCTAATAAGTGGAAATGTCTTTTGTGTTTTACTAGGACTTCGGAAGCATGATGTATGCTTTTTAATTACTGTACGTCCCACAAAACCTTATGGTACCAAGTTTGACCGGAGGAGACCTTTTGTTGAGCAGGTTGGCCTGGTTTACGTCAGAGGCTGTGAGGTCCAGGGCATGCTGGACGATAAAGGGCGTGTCATTGAAGACGGTATGGTGATATGCATGTTTGAAAGAGTGTGTATACGTAATGATAAATGTCTTTGCCGTTTTTCCTTTTTGTGTCCTAGGTGATTTTTTTAATTTGTTTTATATACTAAGTCAACACAAAGAATTATATATAAAAGTGAGTAGGGTACCTACCACCCAGTTTTAGAAATAAATAATATGGTTTCTAAACTTCTGTTTTAGATATTGGACAGGATCTTTTGGAATTGCCAATATTTAAAATTCTTCCTTATATGATACTTTACAATATTGCTTTTAAAAACCTCTAAACACCTCTTATAGTTGTTCAGTGATATATTTTTCTCATTTTTCCTTTTTAAGTTTTACTGATTTGATTCATGAGAGCAGTGGTTCTCAAATGGAAACAGCACTACCCTGTGTTTCAGAATACATGGTGGTATGTCATATGACTGGGGTAGAGGAAGGGGATGGTGAGCTCTTGGTGTTTGATGGATGGGGGTCTGGGATGTTGAGTACCTTAGCAGAACCGTCTTCTAGAAGGGACTGTCCTGCCCAAGATGCCAGCATTACCCTATTTAGAAACGCAGTTTGATTTCTTAGACTTAACTGATTGTTTTTTGAAATTCTTTCTTTTGTTGTCCTGACTTTTTTGATAATACTATTAAATTATAACTGCATCTATGTCCAGTGCTTATTTTACAATTTGTTTATGAAACTTCTGTCAGAACTTGAATCAGCTTCTACTACCTGTGATTTCAAGATTGAATCATTGCTAAGGGGCTGAAAATTAGGCTACTCTTATCACTAGAATAAAAGAAAAAGGAGAAGAGAATGGAGGACAGGTAGAATAAACATAAGACCACGTCCTGGGACCAGAGTTGGAGGTCTAAGGCAAAAAGAAAGGAGAGAGGGCAAAGGGGCAAGAAAAAGCGTCTGAGCTTTCAGCCACTAGTATATGAAATTTCCTGTTATACTAGTGATGTTACACATGGAATATGGAAGGACAAAAAGAGTAATCAGCCGAGTACCTACTATATGTATGACGATAGGAGGAGCTATGAGTAACTGACACAAGTAAAGTTCTTTGACCTCTAAGGATCCTATTCTAGTTGAGGGCATACACAAATCATTGCAATTCATGGCATTGCACCATAAACGTCACATGACTGTTCTGGGAAGAAATAGTGACAGTTTAGAGAAAGGAGAAAATATTTTCAGCTTGGAACTCAAAATGGATGAGTGGAAGGCATTCTAGTTGGGGGAATTGCTGGAGTTAAATCTGGACACTTTACTCATCATTTCTAGAAAAGGAGTTCTGCTAACTTACTATGATATTTGAAAAGTATATATTTCATTTAATAAACTTTAAAAAAATGTCTAGGACCTGAACCCAGACCCAATCTTAGAGGAGAATCAAGGACATTTAGAGTGTTTTTGGATCCAAACCAGTATCAACAAGATATGACCAATACGATACAAAATGGAGCAGAAGATGTGTATGAAACTTTCAATATAATAATGAGGAGAAAACCGAAGGAAAATAACTTTAAGGTAATTTGGGGGCTATAAACTAAAAGTAGTATTTCATAATTTGAATAACTTTTAAGACATAAATATGTAGATCCTAGGTTTAAAAAGATTTGTTAAAATAACGATCACTGCTTTTGTTTAGATTCTAAACAAATCTTAAATTCTTAACATATAGATTAAATATAAAAACTTAAGTAAATTTATTTCTAAATCTTACTTTGTCTTTTGATGAGTTTGGAAACTTAAAATATAAATTAATCCAGGTGTTATTTTAAAAACCAGCCTCCCTTCTTGCTTTTTGTATATTAGATACTCAGTTTATGCTTCAGTCTGAGATGAAGAAAACTGCTTGTTTGTTTACTGAGACTTCTTTTTTAAATCCAATGTAGGTGTATTTTCAAATTACTTTAAGAGTACAGATGTGGAACCTCAGAGTTCTAAATTACTCTGTGATATTTTGTATTTATACTTTACTCATTAGTGGGAAAAGGGAAGTTTGGGGGCTAGAGAGTTTTACCTTTATAATAACTTTATGGAGAGAAAAGGAGTTTTAGTAAGGAAGAATTTGAAAGTATTATTATTTGAAGTTATACTATAAAACTTAAACATTGAGCAGGTCTAGCATTTGATAACACTAGCTTTTGCACAAATGCCTTTCTTTTCTCTCTCCCCCAAAACAGTGCTTCTTATACATTACCACTTTATTACCATTTTTAAAAAAAGAAAATCTCATATACAAAGGAATTTATTTTCTATCTCACACTCCACATCCAATCCATCAATCAGTCTAATTACCTCACCACCTCCACTGATGCCATGTGCAAGACACCTTCATCTCTCACATGCCTGCTTCTCTTCTTGACTGCTCCTCCCCTTATATTATTCTCCACATAGTGACTGAATGTGAATTATACCTTGGTGCCCCTGTTCACACTCTTTAGTGGTCTCCCATCACAGTAGAAAGTTGTTACCGTAATCCAAAAGTCCCATTATTATCTGTCCTCTGGCTGCCTCTCCAACACCATTTTCTAACGCTTTTTCCTTATTCACTCCATGCCAGTCACACTGACCCTTTTGCTCCTCTTTAATAATGCAGGCTTCTGTACATGGTATTTCTGCTTACCTAGACAGTCTTCTCCCAGGTATCTACATGGTTTTTCCTTTCACTTTACATGGGCAGCTCTGTTTAAATGTCATCTCGTAAGAGAAGTCCTTTCTGACAACCTTATCTAAAGTAGCATTTCCCTTTCTCATCGTTCCTTATCCAATTATCTTTATTTTTCCTCACAGCTTTTATTATACCTGATGATTATATATTTGTTAGTTATCTGACTTTAGAAGGACTTTATATTTGTTAATTCTCTAGCATTAGAATGCAAACTTATGCAGGCAGGGCCTCTGTTTGGTCTGTCTCTGTTTTATTGCTCAGTAATGAGTGAATTTCAGTTAGTTTACTAAAAGAAAAATAGTTTCTTTCTTATATTCATTTCTTTCACCATTTTATTTAATGTCTGTTTTGTGTCTAGTATTGTGATAAGTTATATGGAGCTAATAAAGATGAGTAAGACACAGCTTATACCTTTAGGGAGCCTAGACTACTAATAAGAGAAGTTAGAAATATAAACGGGTAACTGTTGTGAAAGGTTAGAAGTCATAAGAAAGGTGCATGGAAGTTCAAAAGAGGCATTCAGTTTCTGATTCAAGGAAGAGAGGGGATGATTAACTTGCCTATGTTGGGAAAAGGAAGAACACTCTTTTGGTATCTTTGGTGTTTCACTATATAGCTGGGCAACATCCCTCATCTATTTCCTTCTCTCTTTCAGTATCCTGTCCTAGCCTGGATACTCTACATCTTGCCTAAGTAGTTGCATTAAATAGCCTCCTCTGTCTCTGCTCTTATTGTCCTCATAGTCAGTCACCTGTTTTACATTCACTTCTCCTGATCATTTCACTGTTTCTCAAAACATTTCTGTGACTATCCATTAATGGTGAAATAAGCTTTTCCACAAATCTTTTGCTTGAACTAAATTGAAATGCCACTGTCCTGCTTGAAACCTTTCCTAATATCAAAAGTCTCCACTACATCCATTTCTCACTGACTTTGAACTGTTTTCCTATTGTATTTTGTAATATTCTTTACTATTTGCCACTTTCTGCTGCTTTGTATCATTGGGAAAGACATATTTTATCTCCCTACTAGAATTGTAATTACCTTAGGGAGTAGAGCCCTCATCTGGGGGCTCCATTATGTGAACATACTCATTTATCTGTCCATCTGTCCATTTACCTACCCCATATTTAAGCTGTTCTAGATCCCTGCTCTCATTGGAAATTGTATTCTGATGGGGATTAGACAAATGATAAACAAGTAACCAGTTCTCTTATGAATAAGAGAATTTTAGGTAGAGGTAAGTGCAAGAAAATAAAATAAGGCAATATAAGTGTGATTAACATCACTATCCTGTTATTTTATTATCTTGTTAGATGTGTAGCATTTATGATATAAAAATGTCTGGTTTGGTTATTTTATTCTTTGAAATTAATAGCCTAGCCTTCTGATTTCCGTATGTGGCATAGATCACTTTGTTGAAATAATTTTTGGAAAGCTTAAGAATTTGCCTTAACTTTTAGCAATTACTCTTGACAATGTATATATTAACTGCTATAATGATCTTTCATTGTAGTTCTAATTCTTTCATTCTGAAATTTTGACGTTTCATTTTTATCATTGTTCACTTTATATTTTCTTTCTTTTTTCTAACAATGTTAATTTTAGTATTTCTAAATCATATGTTTCACAATCGAGGCATACATTAATGTGCCTCTGGTTGTATGTGGTCTTAGCATTGAGGAACTATGGGCTATAAAGAGGAGAAAACTCCAGTAATTTCTAAGAGGAAGTATTTTTTTAAGGGTTTGTTCTATAATGGTCTATAATTATAGACCACATCAGGTCTATAATGTGTAGACCCGATCAGATTTTCATCCTGCTCAACAGAAGTCAAGTGGTAAACTCGTCTATGACATTCTGTCTAAATGAACTACTAATGGATAAACTGTTCTTGCTGAGTTTGGTCTTTTGTTTAACTCAGTGTATGGTATCAGCTGAAAATATAGCTGTTGATTCAGTCTAGCCAAGCACCTGTCAGCAGAAAATAGCTTCTTGCCCTGAAACACTCAGGAATTCTGGTTAGTGCAGCCAGCTCGGCATTCCATTGAAGTGCAAATGTTTGAGATGTCTTCTTCACAAAATCCGTTTTTGTCCTCTTACTGACAGGCTGTGCTGGAGACTATTCGGAACCTGATGAATACTGATTGTGTGGTACCTGACTGGCTGCATGACATCATTTTAGGTTATGGGGATCCAAGTAGTGCACATTATTCCAAAATGCCCAATCAGATCGCCACCCTTGATTTCAATGATACATTTTTCTCCATTGAGCATTTAAAAACCAGCTTTCCTGGTCATAATGTTAAAGTAACTGTGGATGACCCAGCTCTACAGATACCCCCTTTCAGGTAAAGTCAAAACTGGATATACTCCTTTTAAGCTTTCTGTAGTCAGCCTGAGTTAGGCCATCAGGACTGTAGCTAAAGTAAGTTTTGAGTATCATATCTGGATTATGTTTGGGTAGTCTTTACCCTCACCATGTAATCACTGGGATAAATTTATTTCTAATTCTTTGTGTAGTAGCTATTTTAAGACCACAGTAAAAGTAGCCTCATGTCTTACAAGGGTTCAGTAAATGCTTTTTGTCTGAAGAGTACTATATAAACGTAGCTGTAGCGTTTGACTGAAAAAATATGTGCTAATTAATACACATAGCCATGTGGTTTTGAACTTCCTTTTGTTTTAGGAAAAAATTCTCTTTTTTTCTTTTAACCCTGATTGCTTTTACAAATTTTAAATATTCATAATATAGTTATACTCAAAGTTAAAGGAGCTTTGGTTTAATTTGAGTAGAGAAAGAACAAAGTACCTGAAGTGCTGATTGCTTCATGAATTCCGTCATATGGATTAGTGGTGAAGCACTAAGTATACCTTGGTGGTAGCAGAGGACTTAATTACTTTCTTAGTTGCAAATTAGAATGTTTTTAATTAACTGTTATATATAAATATAATAATTCTGCATATTAAAAGCATGTATGCTTTATAACTCCCAAACCTAGTCTTCCTCTGTACTTTCCTCACCTTGTTAATGGCAAAATCATCTTGAAATCTCAGCAGTGTTTTTTTTGTTTTTTTTTTTTTTGTTTTTGCGATACGCGGGCCTCTCACCGATGTGGCCTCTCCCGTTGCGGAGCACAGGCTCCGGACGCGCAGGCTCAGCAGCCATGGCTCACGGGCCCAGCCGCTCCGCGGCATGTGGGATCCTCCTGGACTGGGACACAAACCCGTGTCCCCTGCATCGGCAGGCAGACTCTCAACCACTGAGCCACCAGGGAAGCCCAACACTTCAGTCTTTATAATGGCAATGTCTTTGCTCCCTCTGTCTCCTTGCTTAAACCCATTACATGCCTTACTGCTAGAGTCATTCCATTGTCTAACAGTTTAATTTTAGGGTATTCATCGACTTCCTCAGGCACCTATGGGAAGTTGCCTGCTGAGGTATCCCTGACCCCAGGCTAAGAACTTCTGCCTTAAAGGCTTGATATTCCAAAGGTGTCAGAACAAGGCTCCAGCCTTTCTCTCTAGCCCTTATTTTACTCTGTTGTATCCTACACTTCAGCAGAACTGGCTACTTCTTTCTTCCTGGAATGTCTATTGAAATTCATTTTAGATGCCACCTTTCCCATAAAGCCTTTTCTGATTAAATGAAGGACAGTGTGTAAGGCACTTTACAGTGCATGTGCCGTAAGCATATAAATTATCTTTTGTAAACATGCTAAGTGAAAGAAGCCAGACAGAAGAAAACAAATATTGTATGATTCCATTTACATGAAATGTCCAGAATAGGACAGTATAAAGACAGACTGATTGCCAGAGGCTGGGTTTAGGTTGGAATACAGAGTGACTACTTAATTGCATGGGTTTTCCTTTGGACTGATTAAAATATTCTGGCATTAGAGAGTAGTGATGACTATACAACATTGTATAAAACCCATTGAATTGAACCTTTAAAATGGTAAATTTTATATTATGTGAATATTACCCCAATTAAAAAAATAGTTAATTATTTCCCCTAAAAAAACAAAATAAATATATAAATAAACGTTTCTTCTTTGATTCTCCTTGAATCAGATGACTTTTTTCTTAATCTAAACACCCTTAACTGCATTTTAATGCTTTTTTTTTTCTGCATTTTAATGCTTTTAAATATACTTTTTTCAAAATTTATATGCAGATAGTAAGTTCCTTTAAACTATAAATGTTTCTTACTCATCTGATTATCCTCTATACAATGTCATGCACAAGATAGGTGCTTGGTAAATTGTTGTTAATTGTAGAAATGAACAAGGTTTTGGTCTTGTAGGATAACTTTTCCAGTAAGAAATGGAAAGGGGAAGAAAAGGAAAGATGCAGAGAAGGAAGATGAAGACACTGAAGAGGCAAAAACCTTAATTGTTGAACCTCATGTTATTCCTAATAGAGGTCCTTATCCTTACAACCAGCCCAAACGGTAATTTCACTATTTCTGCTAATTGTAAGAATGAATAATAGTTTGCTATTTCAAGTGGATTAGTAATATTTAAAAATTTTTCTGATTTTAAAAATTATTTAGAAACTTTGTTTCTGGACCCTGTTTACTTCTCTTCTGTTAGTTTTGGCCATTTGTAGTAATATTTTTGGCCATTCTGTAGTAATATTTCAAAAAGAAACATTTTCAGGTACTATGAGAAATAAATATTAACAGTCTACCTTAACGGGAGCACAAGGTTCTTACTTCATGACCATGTGTTGCATTTAGCAGCTACCCTTGTGCTTGTGTGCCATGACTAATAAAGTGGCATCGTATTTGGTGTTAGATTTGGAACTAGAATTTTGACACTCTTGTTAAGATCTGGGCTGGGCTAAACATATTGGAAAATAACTGTAGTCTTTTCTTTCCACAAAATTCATTCAGTTTTAATTGGTCTGTGGAGGGGCGGAGGTAAAGAGGGTCATTCAGAAGAGATTGGGCCAGTCATGTAGGATGTAAAATTCTTGAGATCTGCTGTGCAACATTGTGCTTATAGTTAACAACACTGTACTGTACATTTAAAATTTGTTAAGAGGGTATATCTTATTTTATGTACTTTTTACTGCACACACACCCACAGAAAGGGCTGGATTGGGAGGAGGAAGAAATTGGGAAACAAGGGGCAAATATAGAGCCGATGTTCAGACCTCTGGTCATTGTTGTCTAAATTCTTACTAACGTCATCCATCATTATTTTTAACGAACTTCTTATCAACTCTTATTTGAAGGAATACAATTCAGTTCACTCATACACAGATAGAGGCCATCCGTGCTGGAATGCAGCCTGGGCTAACTATGGTAAGATAGTCACTGTTCTACAAGTTCTTAAATGGATTCAGACTAGAAGTGTCAGATTTTCAGCGTGTATTCTGTTTTAAGCCCAAAAACCCAACTGAATTAAGTGTTTATAAGTAATTGTGGCATCTTATGTGTATGGACGCTACTCATTTCAATGTTCATAAATAAAGTTTTGTTAGAACCTCGCTGTGGCCATTCATTTATGTATTGCCTATAGCCATTTTTGTGCCACCACAGCAGAGTTTAAATACTTGCAGCAGAGACTGTGTGGGCCACAAAGAGTAAAATGTTTACTTGCTGGCCCTGTACAGAAAAAGTCTGTTGACAGTGCTTTAGAAATGTGTTTAATTTCCAAGTATTTGAAGGTTTTTACTGATTTCTGGTCTAAGTCCATTATGGTCAGAGAACATACTTTCTATGATTTCAATTTTTTTAATTTATTAAGGTTTGTTTTATGGCCCAGGATATGATTTATTGGTGAACATTCTGTGTGCACTTGAAAAGAATGTGTGTTCTATTGTCTTGGGTGGAGTGTCCTGTTTATGTCAATGAGATCCATTTGGTTGATGCTGTTATTCAGTACTTGTCTATCCCTGCTGGTATTCCACGTACTATTGCTGTTGCTGACTGAGAGAGGAGTATTGAAGTCTCCAACTATAATTGTGAATTTGTTTCTCCTTTCAGTTCTGTCCATTTTTGCTTCGTGTATTTTAAAGCTTTATGGATATGTACATACACTGTCAGGGTTGTTGTGTCTTCTTGGTGAATTGACACTTTTGTCATGTATAATGTCTGTCTTTATCACTGGTAATTTTCTTTACTCTAAAGTTTACTTTGATATTAATATAGCCACCACAGCTTTCTTTTGATTAGTGTTTACATGATATATCTTTTCCCATCAGTTTACTTCTAACCTACCTATTATATTTGAAGTGAGTTCCTTGTAGACAGCATATAGTTGGTGTGTGGTTTTTTTTCTCCGTTCTGACAAGTCTCTGCTTTTAATTGGTGTGTTCAGTCCATTTACATTTAATGTACTTATTAATGTGTTTGGGTTTAGGCCTACCATTTCATTATTTGTTTTATGTTTGTTCCCTTTTTTGTGTGTTCCTGTTTCCCTTTTCCTGCCTTCTTCTGAGTTATTTGGATAGTTTTTAGTGTTTCATATATATTTATCTATTTTGTTCTTTTATTATATCTCTTGTATAGGTTTTTCTTAATGGCTGCTCTAGAGAATTACAATATACATACTTACTCTTTCACAGCCTACTTAGAATCAGTATTCTGTCTCTTAAATTGATTGGAGGATCCTTGCTTCTGTACAGGTCCCTTTACCTTCCCCTTTTATGTTGTAGTTGTCATATGTTTTACCTGTACATACACTGAAAATACCATCAGGCAATATTAGAACTTTTTCTTGCAGACATCAAACATATTTTAAAGAACTCCAGAGGAGAAGAATAGTCTGTTACATTTACCATTTATCCTTTATTCCTGATATCTCAAGTATCCTCTGGTATCATTTCCTTTGTCTGAGGATTTCTTTTACCAGTTTTCTTTTTGTTGGGTTTTTTTGGGGGGGGGGATAGGCAGGCCTCTCACTGTTGTGGCTTCTCCCGTTGCGGAGCACGGGACGCGCAGGCTCCGGACGCGCAGGCTCAGCAGCCATGGCTTATGGGCCCAGCCGCTCCGTGGCATGTGGGATCCTCCCAGACTGGGGCACGAACCCGTGTCTCCTGCATCGGCAGGCGGACTCTCAACCACTGCACCACCAGCAAAGCCCCCTGTTACCAGTTTTAAGAGCAGATCAGCTAGCAATGAATTACCTTTATTTTCCTTCATATGAGAATGTCTCTAATTCATCTTCATTCTTTAAAGATATTTTCACTGGACAAAGAATATTGCATTGATAGTTTTCTCCTTTCAGCACTTTAAAAATGTTATTCCACTTCCTTTTGGCTTCCATGTTCTGATGAGAAGTCCACAGTCATTTGAAACATCTTTTTGCTATATGTAATATATCATTTTTCTCTGGTTGCTATTAAGATTTTTTTCTCTGTCTTTAGATCCAACCATTTAATTATTATGTGTCTGGCCTTAGATTTCTTTGGGATTATTCTGTTTATGGTTAAATGAGCTTCTTGAATCTGCGATTTATGTCTTTTGCCAGATTTGGGAAATTTTCAGCCATTATTTCTTTAAATACTTTTTCTACACTGCATGCTTTTCCCCTTCTTTCTAGGATTAGAAAGATATGTTATACCTTTTAATATTGCCTCATAGATTCACAAGGCTGTGTGTATTATTTTTTTAATTTTTTTTTTTCTGCTTGTTGTTCAGGTTGGGTGATTTCTATTGATTTGTCTTCAAGTTCACTAACTCTGTCTTGTCCATTCTGCATTGAACTTACCCAGTGAATTTTTAAATTTATTTTATCTTTCAGTTTTAAAATCTCCGTTTTCTAACTATGTGATAACTTAGTAGTTTGCTATGTGTTCATCTGCTTTTTAGGTTGTGGGCCCACCAGGTACAGGAAAAACAGATGTGGCAGTCCAAATCATATCCAACATCTACCACAATTTCCCAGAGCAGAGGACTCTGATTGTTACTCATTCCAATCAGGTAAAAGAGAGAGTGTGTATGTGCGTGTGCATGCGTGCACTCCATACATGCATGTATGAAGTGGACATGCATGTATGGAGTGGGAGATGCATGAAAGCACAGTGGAGATTTCTGCTTATATGATAACCTGATTATGGACTCACAGAGTACCAGGAAAGACTGATGAGCATAGTGTTTGTTATTGAGTTAATCTTGGATTATCTCTGGTCATGACCAGACCATATTGAGAAAAATATAAAAACAATCTTTTATTTCGAATAGAGGCAGTCCAAATGTGGAAAAGCTGAGAAGAATATTTGGATATGTGGTAATTGCCTTTTTCTCCTATCATCCATGCTAAGCTAGACCTTTTACTTTGAGATCAAAAGCATTACCCCTTACTAGTAGTATTTTTCTACTAGTAGAATGGATATTCCTAAAAGACTAAATCCAGATCATATTAATACTAGATTAAATTTTAAATCCTTATAAAATATGCATATGAATATGTATATTACATGGAAGGACAATTTTAGGTTGCAGGTCCAATACATAAGGCATTTATAAATAGCTAAAACAAGGAAAACAAACTCCTTTCTTGTAAATAATGGATGAAAAATGGTCTTTACATCTGTATGTGTGCTGAGGTAATTATTGTGAAGCTGTCACTACCATAGAAATGAAAAAGAACAAGTGATATTAACTCTAATGTAAAATGTGACAGGGAGCTAGCTCTCAGAACATTCTGAAACATGTTATGAAACTCACATGGTAGTCTAAATCTCCAAAGGTACTTGTTTTCTCTGAATACGTATTAACAATAGTGATTTCAGTTGACCAATTCTTTAAAAAAGTTGGTCTACAGAGAAACACTGAGTTTTTAGAATGCTAAATGTTATTTACGGTTATTCATCAACTTAATCTCAGGATTTTAAAATTAATACTATCCAATTCATTCATTTATGTTTTTATTTCTTTAAAGTTTATAAGTAACTGGCCTGGTGTACTAAAATTGTGCACAAGAGAGGGTTAAGACTTTATCTTGATAAAAGAAACAAACTGTGTAAAGACTTTTTTCTTCTATTTAATAAAATTCAGTCTATAATAATGTTACCTATTTGCAGATACTTAGAATGAATAAGGAATTATTCAGTGTTGTTTTAACATAATATTTTTTAGTAAATTTTGTCATAACTTGATAATGACTTTCTATAGTATCCTCTACTTATGACTGTCTTGTGTAGCACAATTATAGAGAAGGTTATTTTGCAAAAATAGCCAAAGATTTCTTTGCTCCTTTGATAATCAGACCATCCTCTTAAACGCAAGTTGTTGATATTTCACAACTGTTTTGTTTACCAGATCTTGGTTCCCATCTATAATTCTAGCAGTTCTCCAACATCACTTTAATTCACGATGAAATCTTGCAGTTTTTTCTGAGATTGCAATGTGCTAGTATTTTTTGTCCCCTAAATCTATGTGGTTCGTGAGTTTGGATAGGAAAGGTTTGGACAGTGAGTAATGCCATGTGGTCTGATCTATTGCATCTCAAGTTTTAGATGGAAAATACCAAGAGTTTAGATAGCGTGAATTTTTTTCCTGAAGATTTATGTTTATCTCATCAGTTTCTGAGCTCTAATTGCTAGAATTTTGATAGCAAAGGATATCTGTATACCTTACGTAGCCTGGATGTTTACAAGACTGGATGCTGACCTCATGGGCGGGGTTAAACTAGTGGTAAATAGGGAGAAATATTTGAGTGGGGGCTAATTTTTAAATGTCATTTTATTAGCATATCTTTCCATGCAATGAAACTTTTGCCTTTCTGCAAAACCTTATAACTGCAGGTGTTCAGATAGTAAATACTAGGATTTCAGGGAGCCCCAAATACGAACATTTCATAGGTAAATGGCTTTCATCAGAACAGTTTGCAATGAGTGCTCTGCTTCTTAGTGTATAGAGAGCTAATTTAGACTTTCAGTCTAAGGTTTGAATGTTGCACTTTACCTTTCCTCTCTGTGATCCTTTTGAAGTATTCTACCCACACATCTCCTAAGAGGACTTCTCCAACCACAAAAACTTTTCAGTTTTCTGCAACTCATGGAAATTCTGTTAAATAAAATGAAACTTAATGTGATTGTTAATTATTTTACTAATTTTTACTACTTGAGAGAAATATATACTGAGCCAAAGCCTTCTCTTTTCATAAATTATCAGAGATGTAATGGATAGATGGTTTTTATGATTTCTAGTTACTAATTTGACCAAGTATATGTATGTAGCAATATCAGAAATCAATAAAAATACTGTTTTGTTTAAATTATAAATGGCCTTAATATAAGATGTTTCCTTCTGTGTTTTTACTTTGATTCTTATCTGACTGGGCAATGCTCATTCGTTTCTATCCTTCTGATTGTTAGTTTTTGTTACTTTTAAAGGAGCCTACCGATTCTATAAAATTCTCCATCATTCTTTTTTTTTTTATTCTCCAGGCCCTGAACCAGTTGTTTGAGAAAATTATGGCTTTAGACATTGACGAGCGTCACCTCCTGCGTCTTGGTCATGGAGAAGAAGAGCTGGAGACGGAGAAAGATTTCAGCAGGTGAGCAACTGGGGATTAGTTTTGAAACGGTATATAAAGAATTTTTAACCTTCTCCTCTTTTTCTTTAATAAAGAACAGGAAAAGAGAGCAGTGAATACTCCAACTGAATTCTGAAGGGTTCTAGTGTAACCTACTTAGGCTATCCTAATTGAACCTAAAGTCTGTTCAGGATTTCCCTCTGCTCCAGTTCTGCATGTTTATGCCATTTTTTTCCTCATACAGTTATTTCAGTGAAGAGAGTTATCTTTTCATCTTGTTTAAGTTGCTTATATCCATTTGCTTTCTATTTATTGAAGTAATTTTTAATGTTGCCAAGCCCAAACTGTACAACGTTACGCAATTCCTGTTCACATTTCATCTGCACATTTAATTTGCATATATTTTAGGCACCAATTAACTGGATTCATTTAATGAAATGCAGTTGGAGATTAATGATAGTATAAGCTTTGGGGTTGTAAATATTAATGCAGGAACTTATTGCCAGTTTAGCTGGATTTTATGCTTAATATTACATATTGTAAGGTGACTAAAACTTTAGAAGTCAAATTTCTTCTGCTGTTAGTATTTTGGGTTTTTCCTTTAAAGTTGCTTTATGATAGCTCATTTCATTTATATTTAAATTCATTTTTAAAGCATAGTTTCAGTCAATAGGCATAATTAACAGCAGTACATAATAAATACAGCCTTTGACTATTGAACATTACTTTTGACTAAATCGATTATAGACATCAAAAGAGCTAAAAGAGTGTTAACTTATTATGTTGCATTTATTTTGAGTTCTTGTATTAAAGAGATCACGCAACAGTTTTTCTTTTTAACCTCTTTATAGGAGTATAATTGCTTTACAGTGTTGTGTTAGTTTCTGCTGTATAACAAAGTGAATCAGCTAAATGTATACATATATCCTCATATGCCCTCCCTCTTGCGTCTCCCTCCCACCCTCCCTATCTCACCCCTCTAGGTGGTCACAAAGCACCGAGCTGATCTCCCTGTGCTATGCAGCTGCTTCCCAATAGCTATCTGTTTTACATTTGGTAGTGTATATATGTCAATGCTACTCTTTCACTTCATCCCAGCTTACCCTTACCCCTCCCTGTGTCCTCAAGTCCATTCTCTACATCTGCATCTTTATTCCTGTCCTGCGCCTAGGTTCATTAGAACCATTTTTCTTATTTTTTTAGATTGCATATATATGTGTGTTAGCATATGGTATTTGTTTTTCTCTTTCTGACTTCACTCTGTATGACAGACTCGGTCCATCCCCCTCACTACAAGTAACTCAATTTCGTTTCCTTTTATGGCGGAGTAATATTCCATTATATATATCTGGCACATCTTCTTTATCCATTCATCTGTCGGTGGACACTTAGGTTGCTTCCATGTCCTGGCTGTTGTAAATAATGCTGCAGTGAACATTGTGGTACTTGTCTCTTTTTGAATTATGGTTTTCTCAGGATATATGCCCAGTAGTGAGATTGCTAGGTCATATGCCAGTCCTATTTTTAGTTTTTTAGGGAACCTCCATACTGTTCTCCATAGTGGCTGTATCAATTTACATTCCCACCAACAGTGCAAGAGGGTTCCCTTTTCTCCACACCCTCTCCAGCATTTACTGTTTCTAGATTTTTTGATGATGGCCATTCTGACCGGTGTGAGATGATACCTCATTGTGGTTTTGATTTGCATTTCTCTAATGATTAGTGATGTTGAGCATTCTTTCATGTGTTTGTTGGCAATCTGTGTATCTTCTTGGGAGAAATGTCTATTTAGATCTTCTGCCTATTTTTGCATTGGGTTGTTTGTTTTCTTGATATTGAGCTACATGAGCTGTTTGTAAAGTTTGAAGATTAATCCTTTGTCAGTTGCTTCATTTGCAAAATTTTCACCTATTCTGAGGGTTGTCTTTTCGTCTTGCTTATGGTTTCCTTTGCTGTGCAAAAGCTTTGAAGTTTCATTAGGTCCCATTTGTTTATTTTTGTTTTTATTTCCATTTCTCTAGGAGGTGGGTCAAAAAGGGTCTTGCTATGATTTATGTCATAGAATGTTCTGCCTATGTTTTCCTCTAAGAGTTTTATAGTGTCTGGCCTTACATTTAGGTCTTTAATTCATTTTGAGTTTATTTTTGTGTATGGTGTTAGGAATTGTTCTAATTTCATGCTTTCACACGTAGCTGTCCAGTTTTCCCACCACCACTATTGAAGAGGTTGTCTTTTCTCCATTGTATATTGTTGCCTCCTTTATCAAAGATAAGGGGACCATATGTGTGTGAGTTTATCTCTGGGCTTTCTATCCTGTTCCATTGATCTATATTTCTGTTTTTGTGCCAGTACCATACTGTCTTGATTACTGTAGCTTTGTAGTATAGTCTGAATTCAGGGAGCCTGATTCCTCCAGCTCCGTTTTTCTTTCTCAAGATTGCTTTGGCTATGCAGGGTCTTTTGTGTTTCCATACAAATTGTGAAATTTTTTGTTCTACTTCTGTGAAAAATGCCATTGGTAGTTTGCTAGTGATTGCATTGAATCTGTAGATTGCTTTGAGTAGTATAGTCATTTGCACAGTGTTGGTTCTTCCAACCCAAGAACATGGTATATCTCTCCATCTGTTTTTATCATCTTTAATTTCTCTCATCAGTGTCTTATAGTTTTCTGCATGCAGGTCTTTTGTCTCCTTAGGTTGGTTTATTCCTAGGTATTTTATTCTTTTTGTTGCAATGGTAAATGGAATTGTTTCCTTAATTTCTCTTTCAGATTATTCATCTTTAGTGTGTAAGAAGCAAGAGATCTCTGCATTAATTTTGTATCCTGCTACTGTACCAAATTCATTGATTAGCTCTAGTAGTTTTCTGGTAGCATCTTTACAATTCTCTACGTATAGTATCATGTCACCTGCAAACAGTGACAGTTTTACTTCTTCTTTTCCAATTTGGATTCCTTTTATTTCTTTTTCTTCTCTGATTTCTATGGCTAAAACTTCCAAAACTATGTTAAATAATAGTGGTGAGAGTGGGCAACCTTGTCTTTGTCCTGATCTTAGTGGAAATGGTTTCAGTTTTTCACCATTGAGAATGATGTTGGCTGTGGGTTAGTCATATATGGACTTTATTAGGTTAAGGTAGGTTCCCTCTCTGCCTCCTTTCTGGAGAGTTTTTATCATAAATGGGTGTTGAATTTTGTCAAAAGCCTTTTCTGCATCTACTGAGATTATCATATGGTTTTTATCCTTCAATTTGTTAATATGGTGTATCACATTGATTGATTTGTGTATATTGAAGAATCCTTGCATTCCTGGGGTAAACCCCACTTGATCATGCTGTATGATCCTTTTACTGTGCTTTTGGATTCTGTTTGCTAGTATTTTGTTGAGGACTTTTGCATCTATGTTCATCAATGATACTGGCCTGTAGTTTTCTTTTTTTGTGAAATCTTTGTCTGGATTTGGTATCAGGGTGATGGTGGCCTCATAGAATGACATTTGGAGTGTTCCTCCCTCTGGTATATTTTGGAAGATTTTGAGAAGGATAGTTGTTAGCTCTTCTCTAAATGTTTGATAGAATTCGCCTGTGAAACCATCTGGTCCTGGGCTTTTGTTTGTTGGAAGATTTTTAATCAGAGTTTCAATTTCAGTGCTGGTGATTGGTCTGTTTATATTTTCTATTTCTTCCTGATTCAGTCTCGGAAGGTTGTGCTTTTCTAAGAATTTGTCCATTTCTTCCAGGTTTTACTGGCATATAGTGGCTTGTAGTAATCTCTCATGATCCTTTATACTTCTGCAGTATCACTTGTTGCTTCTCCTTTTTCATTTCTAATTCTGTTGATTTGAGTCTTCAAATCATTAGCCAGACTCAATTCTGTTGATTTGAGTCTGTTCATTTGAGTCTTTTTTTCTTGATGAGTCTGGCTAATGGTTTATTAATTTTGTTTAATCTTCCCAAAGAACTAGCTTTTAGTTTTATTGATCTTTGCTATTGTTTCCTTCATTTCTCTTTCATTTACTTCTGATCTGATCTTTATGATTTCTTTCATTCTGCTAACTTTGGGGGTTTTTTGTTCTTTCTCTAATTGCTTTAGGTGTAATTGCTTTAGATGTTTCTTGTTTCTTGAGGTAGGATTGTATTGCTATAAACTTCCCTCTTAAAACTGCTTTTGCTGCATCCCACAGGCTTTGGGTCGTCATGTTTTCATTGTCATTTGTTTCTAGTTATTTTTTGGTTTCCACTTCGTTTTCTTCAGTGATCTCCTGGTTATTTAGTAGTGTATTGTTTAGCCTCTATGTGTTTGTAGTTTTTACAGTTTTTTTCCTGTAATTGATATCTGGTCTCATAGCTTTGTGGTCGGAAAAGATACTTGATACGATCTCAGTTTTCTTAAATTTACCAAGGCTTGATTTGTGACACAAGATATGGTCTATCCTGGAGAATGTTCCATAAACATTTGAGAAGAAAGTGTATTCTGTTGTTTTTGGATGGAATGTCCTATGAATATCAATTAAGTCCATCCTTTTTAATATGTCCTTTAAACCTTGTGTTTCCTTATTTATTTTCATTTTGGATGATCTGTGCACTGGTGAAAGTGGGGTGTTAAAGTCCTCTACTTTTATTGTGTTAGTGTCAATTTCCCCTTTAATGGCTGTAAACATTTGCCTTATGTATTGAGGAGCTCCTATGTTGGGCGCATAAATATTTACAATTGTTATCTTCTTGGATTGATCCCTTGATCATTATGTCGTGTCCTTCTTTGTCTCTTGCAATAGTCTTTAAAGTCTATATTTTCTGATACAAGAATTGCTACTCCAGCTTTCTTTTGATTTCCATTTGCATGGAATATCTTTTTCCATCCCCTCACTTTCAGTCTGTTTGTGTCCCTATGTCTGAAGTGGGTCTCTTGTAAACAGCATATATACGGGTCTTGTTTTTGTATCCATTCAGCCAGTCTGTGTCTTTTGGTTGGAGCATTTAATCCATTTACATTTAAGGTAATTACTGATATGTATGTTCCTATTACCATTTTCTTAATTGTTTTGGGTTTGTTTTTGTAGGTCTTTTCCTTCTCTTGTGTTTCCTGCCTAGAGAAGTTCCTTTAGTGTTTGTTGTAAGGCTAGTTTGGCAGTGCTGAATTCTCTTGGCTTTTGCTTGTCTGTAAAAGTTTTAATTTCTCCATTGAATCTGAATGAGATCCTTGCTGGGTAGAGTAATCTTGGTTGTAGGTTTTCCCTTTCATCACTTTGAACATGTCCTGCCAGTCCCTTCTGGCTTGCAGAGTTTCTGCTGAAAGATCAGCTGTTAACCTTTATGGGGATTCCCTTGTATGTTATTTGTTGCTTTTCCCTTGCTGCTTTTAATATTTTCTTCTTTGTATTTATTTTTTGATAGTTTGATTAATATGTGTCTTGGCATGTTTCCCCTGGGATTTATCCTGTATGGGACTCTCTATGCTTCCTGGACTTGATTGACTCTTTCCTTTCCCATGTTAGGGAAATTTTCAACTATAATCTCTTCAAATATTTTCTCAGGCCCTTTCTTTTCGTCTTCTTCTTCTGGGACGCATATAATTCTAATGTTGTTGCTTTTAATGTTGTCCCAGCGGTCTCTGAGACTGTCCTCAATTCTTTTCATTCTTTCTTCTTTATTCTGCTCTGTGGTAGTTTTTTCCATTATTTTATCTTCCAGGTCACTTATCCCTTCTTCTGCCTGTTATTCTGCTATGGAGTCCTTCTAGAGAATTTTAAATTTTATTTATTGTGCTGTTCATTATTGTTTGTTTGCTCTTTAGTTTTTCTAGGTGCTTGTTAAACATTTCTTGTATTTTCTCCATTCTGTACCAAGATTTGGGATCATCTTTACTGTCATTACTCTGAATTCTTTTTCAGGTAGACTGCCTATTACCACTTCATTTATTTGGTCTGATGGGTTTTTACCTTGCTCCTGCATCTGCTGCATATTTCTCTGTCTTCTCATTCTGTTTATCTTACTGCGTTTGGGGTCTCCTTTTCGCAGGCTGCAGGTTCATAGTTCCTGTTGTTCTGGTGTCTGCCCCTAGTGGCTGAGGTTGGTTCAGTGGCTTGTGGAGGGGTCTGGTGCCTATGGTCTGGTGGGTGGCGCTGGATTTTGTCTTTCTGGAGGGCAGGGCCTTGTCCATTTGTTGTGTTTTGGGGTCTCTGTGAACTTAGTATGATTTTAGGCAGCCTTTCTGCTAATGGGTGGGGTTGTGTTCCTGTCTTGCTAGTTGTTTGGTATGGGGCATCCAGCACTGGAGTTAGCTGGCTGTTGGGTGGAGCTCGGTCTTAGCATTGAGATGGAGATCTGTGGGAGAACTCTTGCCGATTGATATCACTGGGAGGCCTCTGGTGGTCCAATGTCCTGATCTCAGCTCTCCCACCTCAGAGGCTCAGGCCTGACACCAGGCTGGAGCACCAAGACCCTGTCAGCCACATGGCTCAGAATAAAAGGGAGAAAAAAAGAAAGAAAGAAGGAAAGAAAAAAATATATATACATGTATATTTTTTTAAGTTATTAAAATAAAGAAAATAATAAAAATAAAAAAGAGAGCAACCAAACCAGGAAACAAATCCACTAATGATAACAAGCACTAAACACTAAACTAAGATAAACATAAAAATCAGAAACAAATCAGTCGCAGACAGCAAACCCCAAGTCTACAGTTGCTCCCAAAGTCCACCGCCACAATTTTGGGATGATTCGTTGTCTATTCAGGTATTCCGGAGAGGCAGGGTACATCAAGTTGATTGTGGGGATTTAATCTGCTGCTCCTGAGGCTTCACGGAGAAGTTTCCCTTTCTCTTTGTTTGCACAGCTCTTGGGGTTCAGCTTTAATTTTGGCCCACCTCAGCATGTAGGTTGCCCTCTGGCATCTGTTCCCCACCCAGACAGGAGGGGGTTAAAGCAGTGGCTGATTAGGGGGCTCTTGCTTATTCAGGCCAGGGGGAGGGAGAGGTGTGCTAGTTACAATTGGAATGTGGGGTGAGCCTGAGGTGGCAGAGGCTGGCGTGATGTTGCAACAGCCTGGGTGCGCCATGTGGTCTCCCAGGGAAGTTGTCCCTGGATCACGGGACCCTGGCAGTGGTGGGCTGCACAGGCTCCCAGGGGTTGGGAAGGGGAGGCGGGTGTGGACAGTGACCTGTGTTTGCACACAGGCTTCTTGGTGGCTGCAGGAGCAGCCTTAGCGTCTCATGCCCATCTCTGGGGTCCGCGCTGTTAGCCGTGGATCGTGCCCGTTTCTGGAGCTCGTTTAGGTGGTGCTCTGAATTCCCTCTTCTCTCGCACCCTTGCCTTTTTTTTTTTTTTTTTTTTTTTTTGCTGTACGCGGGCCTCTCACTGTTGCGGCCCCTTCCGTTGCAGAGCACAGGCTCAGCACACACAGGCGCAGTGGCCATGGCTCACGGGCCCAGCCGCTCTGCAGCATGTGGGGTCCTCCCGGACTGGGGCACGAACCCACATCCCCTGCATCAGCAGGCGGACTACCTCTTGCCATTTAGGCAGCTCCAGACTTTTTCCCGGACTCCCTCCCGGATGTGGTGCACTAGCCCCCTTCAGGCTATGTTCACGCAGCCAACCCCAGTCGTCTCCCTGGGATCCGACTGAAGCCCGAGCCTCAGCTCCCAGCCCCCACCTGCCTCGGTGGGTGAGCAGACAAGCCTCTCGGGCTGGTGAGTGCCGGTCGGCACCAATCCTCTGTGTGGGAATCTCTCCGCTTTGCCCTCCGCACCCCTGTTGCTGCGCTCTCCTCCGCAGCTCCGAAGCTTCCCCCCTCCGCCACCCGCAGTCTCCGCCCGCGAAGGGGCTTCCTAGTGTGTGGAAACTTTTCCTCCTCCACAGCTCCCTCCCACTGGTGCAGGTCCCTTCCGTATTCTTTTGTCTCTGTTTTTCCTTTTTTCTTTTGGCCTACCCAGGTATGTGGGGAGTTTATTGCCTTTTGGGAGGTCTGAGGTCTGCCAGCGTTCACCAGTTCTGTAGGAGTTGTTCCACCTGTAGATGTATTTTTGAAGTATTTGTGGGGAGGAAGGTGATGTCCACGTCTTACTCCTCTGCCATCTTGAAGGTCCCCCTCCCAAAATATTTTAGCTTCTGAAAAGTCAGAGGGCAAGATCAACACACATTAATTTATTTAGGGCTGTAGATTCTTAATTTTGGATCAGCTTGTAATGCTTCCCTGAGTTCTTCCCATGGGTGTTTCTTATTATTAAACCTAACTTACACAAGTGGGCTCAACTCTAAAATCTACCAATCCATAATTCATCGAATGTATGGGTGCTCATGGTATGCTAAATAGTGTAATTATAAGTGTGGTACAGTTCAGTTCCTGGTGTTTAAAGATATTATAATAGAAAAGCAGCAGAATTTTAAAAATGATTTCAGGTGCTACCATGTTTCTCAGGAAAAACGTACTTTTTGCTTTCTGATGGGAAAGTCAAGCTCCAGATCTTGTTAATAATGTGTGTGCTTGTTTGTTCATTTATTTCATATTTCTCTCTTTGTCATAATTAAAAAGAAAAATAGTGACTATTGTTTCACAATAAAATTAATATCACTTTCCCTAAACAAAAATTTTCGTATCTAGTAAGATAGCGGAGAGGGAGTGATCACTCATAATGCTACTTCTCCCAAACAAGTTTTTATTAGTCTCTTTTTCAGTAATCATCTGTAACTATGCTATTGTTTATAATTGTGTACAGGCATACCGCAGAGACTTTGCAGATTCAGTTCCAGACCATCATAATCAAGTGCATATCACAATAAAGCGAGTCACATGGATTTTTTGGCTTCCCAGGGCATATAAAAGTATTGTTTACACTATACTATAGTCTACTAAGCATGCAATAGCATTATGTCTAGAAAAACCATGTACATGCCTTAGTTAAAAAATACTTTACTACTAAAAAATGCTAGGCATCATCTGAGCCTTCAACAGGCTGTAATCTTTGCTGGTGAGGGTCTTGCCTCAACGTTGATAGCTGCTGACTGATCAGGGTGGTGGCTGCTGAAGGTAGGCGGGGGGGGGGGGGGGGCGCTATGGCAGCTTACTAAAATGAGACAGCAATGAAGTTTGCCATGTGGATTGAATCTTGATTTCTCTGTAGCAGGCAATGCTGCTTGGTAGATAGAACGTCTTTCAAAATTAGAGTCAATCCTACCAAACTCTGCTGCTACTTTGTCAACTAAATTTATGTAATATTCTGAATCCTTTGTGGTTATTTCAACAGTCTTCATGTCACCTTCACCAGGAATAGATTCCATCTCAAGAAACTTCTTTCTTTGCTCTCCCATAAGAGGCAACTCCTCATCTGTTAAAGTGTTATCTTGAGATTGAGGCAATTCAGTCCGATCTTCAGGTTCTACTTTTGATTCTGGTTCTCTTGCTACTTCTATCACAACTACAGTTTTTTTTCCTCCACTGAAGTCTTAATCCCATGAAAGTCATCCAGGAGGGTTAGGATCAACTTCTTCCAAACTCCTGTTAATTTTGATATTTTGACCTCTTCCAGTGAATCATGAATGACCTTAATGGCATCTAAAATGGTGAATCCTTTCCAGAAGGTTTTCAGTTTACTTTGCCCAGAACCATCAGAGGAATCACTGTCTATGGCAGCTATAGTCTTACAAAATGTATTTCTTAAATAATAAGACTTGAAAGTCGAATGACTCCTTGATGCATGGGCTGCAGAACAGATGTTGTGTTAGCAGGCCTGAAAACAACATGAATCTCATTATACATCTCCTTCAGAGTTCTTGGGTACCAGGTGCATTGTCGATGAGCAGTAATATTTTGAAAGGAATCTTTTTCCTGAGCAGGAGGTGCAAACAGTGGGCTTAAAATATTCAGTAAACCATGTTGTAAACAGATGTGCTGTCATCCAGGCTTTGTTCCATTAACAGAGCGCAAGCAGAGTAGACTTAGCATAAGTCTTAAGGGCCCTAGGATTTCTGGAATGGTGAATGAGCATTGGCTTCAACTTAGAGTCACCAGCAGCATTAGCCCCTAACAAGAGAGTCAGCCTGTCCTTTGAACCTTTGAAGATGGGCACTGACTTCTCCTCTCTAGCTATGGAAGTCCTAGATGGCATCTTCTTCCAATAGAAAGCTGTATTTTTTCCACACTGAAAATCTGTTGTTTAGTGTAGCCACCTTCGTTATCACAGCTAGATCTTTTGTATAACTTGCTGCAGCATCTACATCAGCACTTGCTGCTTCACGCTGCACTTTTACGTTTTGGAGGCAGCTTCTTTCCTAAAACCTCATGAACCAGCCTTGGCTAGATTGAAACTCTTCTGCTGCTGCTCCCTCACCTATGTCAACCTTACTAGTATTAAAGATAGTGAGTTATGGCCTTGCTTTGTCTGGATTAGGCTTTGGCTTAAGAGAATGTTGTGGCTAGTTTGATCTTCTGTCCAAACCACTAAAGCTTTTTTCATATCAACAATAAGGCTGTTTTACTTTCTTATCATTCGCGTGTTCACTGGAGTAGTACTTTTTTTAAAATTTATTTATTTATTTATTTTTGGCTGTGTTGGGTCTTTGTTGCTGTGCGTGGGCTTTCTCTAGTTGCGGTGAGCGGGGGCTACTCTTCATTGTGGTGCGCGGGCTTCTCATTGTGGTGGCTTCTCTTATTGTGGAGCATGGGCTCTAGGTGCACGGGCTTCAGTAGTTGTGGCACACGGGCTCAGTAGTTGTGGCTCATGGGCCCTAGAGCACAGGCTCAGTAGTTGTAGTGCACAGGCTTGGTTGCTCCACGGCACGTAGGATCTTCCCGGACCAGGGATCAAACGTGCGTCCCCTGCATTGGCAGGCGGAGTTTTAACCACTGCGCCACCAGGGAAGTCCCTGGAATAGCACTTTTAATTCCCTTCAAGAACTTTTCCTGTGCGTTCACAATTTCACTAACTGTTTGGTGCAAGAGACCTAGCTTTTGGCCTGTCTCAGCTTTCAACATGCCTTCCTCCCTAACCTTAATCATTTCTAGCTTTTGATTTGAAGTGAGACATGCAACTGAACACTGAGAGGCCATTGTAGGGTTATTAATTGGTCTTAACTTCAATATTGTTGTGTCTCAGGGAATAAGGAGGCCTGAGGAGAGGGAGAAAGACGGGGGAATGGCCAATTGATGGAGCACATCAGAACACACACACAACATTTATCGGTTAAGTTTGCCATCTTGCATGGTCATGGTTTGTGGCACCCCAAAACAATGACAATAGTAATATCAAAGATTACATATCACAGATAGCAAATGTAATAATAATGAAAATGTTTGAAATAGTTCAAGAATTTCCAAAATGTGACACAGAGACATGAAGTTAGCAAATGCTGTTGGAAAAAAACAGCACTGATAGACTTGCTCAATGCAGGGTTACCACAAACCTTCAATTTGTAAAAAATGCAGTATCTGCAAAGTGCAATAAAGTGAAGCACGATAAAATGAGGTGTTCCTGTACCTTGCTTTTAAAATTAATTAGTAGACGTTTTTTTAGTATAGTTTTAGATTTACAGAATAATTGAGCAAATATTACATAGAATTCCATTGTATGTTGCTTTTTTTTTTTTTAATTAGTGTTAAAGGATTGAAGGAGGCACTTTTTATGGTGGAAAGAGTATACATAGGCTTTGGGATCCAATTCTGGTTCCACTTTTTTTCTTAACTACCTATCTCTGGGCCGGGTACTCTCCAAATTTTAGTTTTCTTACTCATTCAGCAAACATTTATGAACATACTTGGTCCAGATGCCAAGCTCCATGCTCTATGCCAAAGAATGATCAAATAAATTTTAAAATTACTTTTCAAAACCTTTAGAGCTAATCTACTTTTATGATAGTGCTATTAAGAGTAGCTAATCTGTAAACTGTATTCTGGTCTGTTATGAGATGAACTAGCACCTGAATGCACTGTATTGTTTCCTTTTTTGTGAAGGTCTTTTTATGAAGAAAAAAGAAAAAGCCAAACTAGAGGTGTGTTTAGTAATGTAGTTGATTTTCCTGTCTCACAGACCACTAACACATTTGCAGATCAGCCCTGATCCATAGGGTACATTTTAAGTAGCTTTAGTATAAAATAACTCAAGAACTGTTACTTATAGTAAATATAAACTTATGTTTTCTACCGTTGTTTTTTTCTCTTTGGCCATTTATCGTTTCTATTATGATTTTCTTCAATATTTTGCTGACAGTTTCCTTGCAAGTCTCTTCATTATGTAATTTTGCCTTTTTGCTTAATTGAAATTTTTAGGTATGGAAGAGTTAATTATGTCCTAGCTCGAAGAATAGAACTTTTAGAAGAAGTCAAACGATTGCAGAAGAGTCTAGGGGTTCCAGGAGATGCTTCATATACTTGTGAAACTGCAGGCTATTTCTTCTTATATCAGGTAAGAGATTAAGGGTTTTAAAATCACACTTTATCGTAATATGGTCTTCAGTTGGAAACTGGGATGGGTTCTGGAGATCCTTTCTTGAAAGCTTACTTTTTTATTGAGTAGATTAAAATATATGCTATTGCCAAAGCTATATTTGTGAGTGTTAAATGTTTGTATTTCCTATTCCCTTCACTTTTCTTTGCTAAATAACTTTGCTTGATGACTCATTCAGTGAAAGGCCAATGTTGCTACTTTATAAATATATATTACATTTTTTTCTTGCTATTGACAAAGTTTCTAGTCTCTCTCTCTCTCTTTTTTTTTTTTTTTCATTTTTTTCCATTACTATAGAACTATAACCAAACAGTCTAGCTACCCAGTGGTAACAAATACAGTTCTTTAACTTGCTTTTGCTATGCATATTAATCAAGTAATGAAGAAAAACATACTTCCTTTTTAAATTTCTAGAAGTACATTTTGTTTTAGAATTAATTTCAAAGTAGGAGTTTAAGTTAAAAATTCTTTGACTTCAATTTAGAGGCATGTTTTTGCTTTTGTTTGGGGGTGTGAAAATTAATGAGAAATGTAAAGCCAAATAAAATAAATAAAAATAAACTTTAAAAGTCAACTGGTTTACTAATAATTTTAAATGGATTAAACATAAATAATGAAGATTTTTGTATAACTGTATTTGTTCTCTTTGTTCTAATGGTATTTGTATATTTTAGATATAAATCATAACACTGAAATTGTAAAATATATATGAAAAAAGAGTTTGTGCTCATTATAAGCAGGTAAACCAGTTGAGTCCGTTCAGAATGAGCTGATTTCATGGTTCCTTGTGAAACACAGGACATATGCATGATCTTGCAAAGTTGTCTGCCTTAGACTCAGACTGTTGAGAACTTTGAATAATGGAGTAAAGATCATGCTTAAATGCATGTTTGTCACAAAATAAAAATCACTAGGATCTCAGTGAAAACTAGTTTTAAAAGTAATAGAAATAATATATAAATTATAGAACCTTAAGTAATAAATTTGAGAAATATGAACTTGAGGCCTCAGAAGGCCTCACAGTTTTGAACACACAATAATCACATTGGGAAAGTTGTTTAAAAAGGGAATTCTCAAGCTCTGTCCCCAGAGACTTTGTTTTAGTAAGGTGTGGCACCGGGTATCTACATTTTTATTTAGCTTTTCAGATATTCTGCCTAAGGACCACACTTTGAGAAACACTGAAATTATAACAGAAAAATTGAGAGAATTACAAAAATGGAGATTAAGTAGGAACTGAGTAGAGCCATAGTTAACATTTATAGCAGGAGCTAATTGAACTACTTATGTCACAAAAGTCATAAAATGACTTTTCAAATATATATATATATATATATATATATATATATATATATATATATATATATATATATATATATATATATATATACGCAGCTTAACCAGAAGTTCTTTATAAGTATACTAAAGAGAATTGGAAAAATTATGAAGGTCTAGGAGAAGGTTTGACAAGTGCTAAATTGATTAAAAAGCTACTAGAGCTGAACTTAACCATATATGGAGAGAAACTGAGATAGTGAAAAAATGAGGAATTTCTTTGTCCAGAGAGGTTTGGTTTTTTTTTTTTGGATCATCAATCATAAATTGTTTTGAATATGCATAGAAAATCTGAAATGTCTGAGATAAAGTCCCATGAGATGATCCTGAGATTCTTTCGCATCCCATCCGTACATTTTTTATCAAAGAGGTTTTTTTCCTACTGTCTTAAAGGTTACTTTTATAAAAGAAGGGCAGTCTGTCAGTGACTTGGATAAGCAATAGTCCTGTTGGGTCAAAGGTTGCTTTTCTTTTCCTTTTCTTTTACCTACCAAATCTTATTTTCACTCAATTGGTTTTTTATTTTATTATTTAAAACATAAGAGCTGGCAAATTTAACCTCAAGTCTCTTTTTTTCTTACAGGTAATGTCTCGTTGGGAAGAGTATATCAGCAAAGTGAAAAATAAAGGTAACACGTTGCCAGATGTTACTGAAGTCTCCACTTTCTTCCCTTTTCATGAGTACTTTGCAAATGCCCCTCAACCCATTTTTAAAGGCCGATCTTATGAAGAAGACATGGAAATTGCTGAAGGATGTTTCAGGCATATTAAGAAAATCTTTACTCAGCTTGAGGTAAGGGTTCTCAAGTTCTTTTAACTTTCCTTTAAAGGTTTTAAGCTTAGTTTGTTGTTTTTTTTAAAATGTAGTAAGTGGAATATTCAAATCTAGCAAACCAGATTATTACTTTTAAGTGAGATTATTGGAAGCATTTATTTTTCTAGTTGAAGAAATAAGTAAAAATTAAGATATGAATTGAATCCCCATTTTTCTGGTGTGAAAGTCTTAGTATTTAAGAAAGGAATGCTTTCATTAGGAGATTTAACAGTGGTTCTTTGATTTGGAATTTGGCCATTCTAAGTTCTTTATGCCTTTGATCTGTAAACAAAAAATGAGGTTGCTATGTTAGCCAGGATGACTGTTCCTGATTATTAAGGTGAAATAAGAATCACCACTATATAAAGGGGACAGAGAAGAATATATTTGGAACCCAGGGAGCCCTGGGATGCTTCATATTTTCTCATTCCTTATTGGAAACATCATTGGAAGACTACAGCAATGCTGTAGAAGGATCGCATTCAGGCTCAGATTCCTCAGTAAGAACATTTAGGATTACTTCAGATAAAAAGGGCAAAGACTGTGTCTTTTTTAAAGTCTTTGTACCTTTTAGATATGATTTTATCCCTACTTCCTACAACAATATCTGGCACGTAATAGATGTTCAGTAAACACTGATGTATTGTGTGAGTTAGGTGGCTAGAGATGGATGGATGGTAGGTACAGAATAATAAATAAATAATGTATATACATATGTAGTATGATAATGATTTTAAAACCTGCAAAACAGTATTATAGTATATTTATGATTACATAAATAGAATGTAAAAGGATAAAAACATATAATTTCTAGTAGCTGCCTGGGGAGAGAGTGTGAAGAAGGATATATACAGGATACCTCCACCTGTACCTGTGATGCTTTAATTATTTTTTAAAAAACAAAAAAAAAAGTTTAAAAGTCTGAAGTAAGTATGATATAATGTTCCGATGTGATAAAACTTGATCTTAGGTGCTCTGCACCGGCTTGTTTGCTCCTCACGTCCATCTGCTGTCCATTCCCCTCCTCTCCTCTATGGGGATCTTCTGCCATGGTCAGGGCTGAGACTGGTCCTTGGAGTTTTAATTTCCCAGCCTCTCATGTCAGCTGACTTTTGTCTGGGTTTAGCCAATGAGAAATGTGGCAAAAATAGAATAAAGAGAGAAGCCAGGATATTTCTGCACCAGCTCTCTCGGCCTGAGGTTTCGTCTCTTCCATGGCTCCAGTTTCTGCTGGCCTGGCCCACCGCAGTTCCAGCTTATTCTGGTACCCCAGTTTCTGGGCTCTGATAGCACCTCCTCCTCATTATCCTTCCTAGCCTAGGAATGGTCATAATTTCCTGCTGTTGCCAGTCTCTGGCTTACTTCGCCATTCCCTGGTTGGCTTTTCTGCTCCTCCATCACCTGTATAACGAGCTCCCTGCAATAAATTCCCTTTGTTATGAATGCTTGAAGTAGTTTCTGTTTTCCTGGAGAGACCTTGAGTAATATAGACACAATGGTGATGGATATTTTATTCAGTATTTTTGTTGATACTGTAAATATTTTATCTTATACCAAAAAAAAACAGTCCAAATTGTAGCTTGACTGTCAGTTATTATTTGAACTCAATTAGTACCTTATTAATTATGGACAGAATTACGATTCTTTAGGCTTAGTTTATGAGATATTTATACTAATTTCTCATATTGTCTCATAAATTGGATTGTATGAATATATGCATGAGCTGTTTATTTTCCTAAAATAATATCTCATTGTTCCCCCACTTCCATAGGAGTTTAGAGCCTCCGAACTGCTTCGAAGTGGACTAGACAGATCTAAATACCTTTTGGTGAAAGAAGCCAAAATCATTGCTATGACCTGTACTCATGCGGCCTTAAAACGACATGATTTAGTCAAGTTAGGCTTCAAGGTAAAGAGTTATATTTTAGTTCCTTAATTCATCTATGCAGCTGTTAGTTCTCTTCCCTTCCCCTCCCCTCCCCTCCCCTGCCCCTCCCCCTCCCCTCCCCTCCTCTCCCCTCCCTTCCCCTCCCCTTCCCTTCCCTTCCCTTCCCTAGGCCATTTCCCTTGGACATCTGCTTCTCACTGAAGTTTGCATTTATAATTACTTTAAAATGTGTCTTTTAAAAGTGACGATAACCTCCCATGTTTATATGATTAGTAAACTCTAAATCTAATTTTTCTAAATTTAGTTATCAGACATATGTCCTTTAAGTAACATTATAACCACATGATTGTCTAACTTCTAATACTTGTTAAGGTACATTAATTTATTTTCACTATGTTAAAAAAAATCTCCAAACAGAAGTAAAAGCTTTATACAAATAATATGTGACAACGTTTTTCATCTATTAGAAATATGTACACTTGTTTACCTTTTAAGCACACATACACTCCCAGTTATTTGTTCATTCAGTAAATAAAAAGCCATCTGTGTGAGGATGTGTAATACAGTTACTTATACTGTCAAAGGAGATATTTAAATGACTTCATCTTAAGATAAGGACTGGAGAGCTAAAGGGCAAGACAGCCTGTTACTCAGTTGAAATGGAATGTAATAATTGAGCAGTAAATTTGAATTTGCAGACACTTTGTGACTTTGCTATTGATACTGACTAAACTCTGATTTTAATGCACATCATTTAACTTGCCTCAACTGTTTCATCTGTCATTAGTTATAGTGTTTGTGTACTGGTTTGAATTTAAAGTTAGCAAAAGCATTTGTTGTTGATGAAAATAACTGACAATTTTTAAATGTTATGAGCTCACTGGAAGATAGGTGCTAAATAAATTCAAGGTGATAGAATTATTGTTATCTTGGATGAAAGTTTCCTCAGTTGCAAGGTAGGACAAATATGATAATTTATTAAAAGGTAGTGTGAACTTACCTAGTGGTGTGAACTTACCTTTTTCGAATTTTCACCTAAATATTTTTTTCTTGGGGCTGACACATAAAATATACTTTGGATTGATATTAAATTATATCAGTTTAATAATACAGGGAAATGATGCAGCCTAAATAGAGCATTTTATCCTTCAGGCAGCTTGTTCACATGCATATTTTACAAAACATTACTTGTAGCTTATCACATTTCCATTGATCATTTTCTTACACTGTGTTATATACATCTAAAGATAGTTAACATGAGTGCTGATAGTATCCCTTACATCTTTTATATTTTTAATTTTGAAGTTTTATTTTTATCAAACTAACACATGCATCTGATGTAAGAGCTTAAAAACTTTGTAGCTCTACTTAACGTTAAAAAAAGGCAGTCCCCTACTCCCCTGTTACTCTCTAATTAATCTTTCAACTCTTCTAGTATTTCCTTTGTCCTTTCATTTATATCAATAAAGAATGTTAAATTTCCATTAGGCATATGTTTTGATTCTGTGCTGTCCCCAAGGAGACATGCAAGCACATTTGTGTACTCTTTTCCTTCCTTAAAACACCCAGTATAGTTGTGTCATAATTTTGCTTTGTGATTAAAATCTCCTTTTCAACAGAATCTATAGATATGTTTTCTTTTAATTAGAAATAATTTTTTAATTTTCAAAGCAGAGCCACAGTAAATTCCCATAAAACCTATTCATTAATCATCCAAGTTTAAGCAAAGACAGCTTCTCAGTAAATATTCTAGGGTGTTAGTTACTTATGAAATGTATCTGGTGCAGAGAATTTTTATTATTTTATTTTATTTTTTTATAGATATGTTTTTATAAGTTAAATCACATTAGATTTGCAGAATTATTTCTCAGGAAAGAGGCTCTTTTATTTTTTTTAACATCTTTATTGGGGTATAATTGCTTTACAATGGTGTGTTAGTTTCTGCTTTATAACAAAGTGAATCAGTTATACATATACATATGTTCCCATATCTCTCCCCTCTTGCGTCTCCCTCCCTCCCACCCTCCCTATCCCACCCCTCCAGGTGGTCACAAAGCACCGAGCCGATATCCCTGTGCCATGTGGCTGCTTCCCACTAGCTATCTACGTTACGTTTGTTAGCGTGTACATGTCCATGACTCTCTCTCGCCCTGTCACAGCTCACCCTTCCCCCTCCGCATATCCTCAAGTCCGTTCTCCAGTAGGTCTGTGTCTTTATTCCTGTCTTACCCCTGGGTTCTTCATGACATTTTTTTTTCTTCTTAAATTCCATATATATGTGTTAGCATACGGTATTTGTCTTTTTCTTTCTGACTTACTTCACTCTGTATGACAGACTCTAGGTCTATCCACCTCATTACAAATAGCTCAATTTCATTTCTTTTTATGGCTGAGTAATATTCTATTGTATATATGTGCCACATCTTCTTTATCCATTCATCCGATGATGGGCACTTAGGTTGTTTCCATCTCCGGGCTATTGTAAATAGAGCTGCAATGAACATTTTGGTACATGACTCTTTTTGGATTTTGGTTTTCTCAGGGTATATGCCCAGTAGTGGGATTGCTGGGTAGGAAAGAGGCTCTTTAAGCTGTCGTCTTTGAGCTGTTCCCACACTGTTTTCCATATTGTGTCTATCACCTTCAGAGTCCACGTGGGAACTTCTGAGAAAACATGGCTTTTTGAACCTCTCCCTTCTCCTAGATTCCTACCAGGATGACCTAATTAATCATTGTAATAGGGAAATTTAGCGTTAGATAGAGCTAGAGAAGACACCCATCCACATGCCTAAAACTTTCAGGTAGTTTCGATAGAAACAGTGCAGAACTGAACCTTAACTTTATCATGTACAGTGGAAATCCAGCTCAGCTACCAGTTTTGAACAAATATAAGCATATTTTGGTAAAATGAGTAGCACAGAAATTAGAGGATATATGAACACAGTTAGTTTAAAAGAGTTAATTAAGTATTAAGAGCAAATATGCTCCCCCTACCTTCCACTTCCTTGGAAAACAAAATAAGGGGAGAAAATTTTGAAAATAGAAAATAAAAGAACTCTAATTGTTCTAGGTGAAAGTCTCAAAGAAAGTATTTTACCGATAAAACAAGGAATAGGATATCTTACTGTCATAAGTAGCAATCAGAATTAGAAGTGGAAGGGAAAAGATAAAACCTGTTGAGAATAAATTTAGAAGAAAATTGGGCACATCGAAGAGCAGGTACATGAAAGAAAGAATGAAATTTCCTTAGGTTGGAGAAAGACTTGACTTTTCATTATTTTACAAATGTGCAGTGCCTAACATTCCTGGAAACTGGGCTAGAGGGAAGATTCAGGCATCAAACAAGTACATAAATATACAGATAGAATTATAAATTGTGATGTGCCATGAGACAAAGGAACAGAGTACTGTGAAATCCGTTTTAGATTGAGAGGTCGGAGAAGGCCTGGATAAAGTGGGTTTTAAGCCGATACTTTAAAAATGAGAAAGAGCCAAGCAGACAAAAAGTGAAGAGAAAATAGCATGTTCAGAGGGCCTGAGTCATGAGTGGTTTTCCCATTTCTGAGAAAATGAAATAGGTCAATGTAGTTGAAGCTTAGTGAGTAAGGAGGAAGGTGACATGTAAAGTATGAGAGGAAGGCAGGGGCCAGCTTGAATACAGGCCCTAGTTAACACATCTCTTACAGTCCACATTAAGGGTCTTTTTTTCCTAGGAAAGATGGAAACCAATGAAGGGTTAGAAACCAGGTGACGTGATGTGATGACTTGTTATATGAGTGGTTTAGAGGAGGCAAGACAGGAAGGAGAGGGACTAGTAAAGAGATTGCTGGCAGTAGTCAGAGTAGCAGCTTGGATTAGAGTGGTGGTGGTAGTAGAAATGTAGAAAAACAAATAGATTCTAGAGGGAGTTTTGAAGGTAAAATTGACATGCTTTGGTGATGGATTAAATGCCGGGGGTGGGGAACAAAAGGAGATTGTTGAGTGCCAAGTAGGATTCATAAGGGAAAAAAATTACTGCAAAATACTACCTAGGATAAGAGTACCAATGGAAATGACCTCATATATGATCATAGGTTGATTCTTGCTTATATAGAACTTCAAAACTGAACTGAAAATAACTAAATTGATAATCTCAATCCAAGAAATGATAAACGAGACTTCCTTAATGTAGAGTTGTATGTTTAGGGCACTTCCTTAAAGTTAAAGACTTGAATTGGAGAAGCGGTAGCATAATGGTAAAGAAGATCATGAACTTCCTGTTTGAATAATCTGTTGTTATTTTGATCTGAATTATTTGAGGGGTTTGGGGATGCTTATTACGGTCTTGGTGGTAGCTGTTTGGCTTTCAGGCTCTCTTTTTGACAAGCTTTCTTTTTTCTCCCTTTCTCAGTATGACAACATTTTAATGGAAGAGGCTGCTCAGATTCTGGAGATAGAAACTTTTATACCTCTTCTTCTACAGGTAAGATACTGAGATTGAGACAAAGAAAGTAGAGTTTTGGGCTTCCCTGGTGGCGCAGTGGTTAAGAATCCACCTGCCAATGCAGGGGACACGGGTTCGAGCCCTGGTCCGGGAAGATCCCACAGGCAACAGAGCAACTAAGCCCGTGTGGCACAACTACTGAAGCCTGTGCACCTAGAGCCCGTGCTCCGCAACAAGAGAAGCCACCGCAATGAGAAGCCCGCACACCACAATGAAGAGTAGCCCCTGCTTGCTGCAGCTGCAACTGCAGCTAGAGAAAGCCCGCATGCAGCAACGAAGACCCAACACAGCCAAAAATAAATTTATTTTTAAAAAAGTAGAGTTTTAAGAATTCTGGGGGGTAGCATCAGAAAACTACCCAGTTTGGGGGTGCTAATTGCTATGATTATGTGTTCTCCTTAACTTCATTATGTTTGGTATTCTATTTTAATCTATTCGCTGGTTATTGAGTAGTTTGTATTGTTTGGGAGCACTATTTAAAAATTCATAGTTTATCTCTAAGTTTTAAAAAGACTTAGTAATTTTAATCAAGAAAATTACATTGTTAGGCAGTTTGGAGGGAAGATGAGCTTCTTTTTCATTTCTTTTATTTAGAGTTGTTTCTGGAATTGTTTTTGATCCCTGGGTACATGGCTTTTCTTTATTTTGTGCCTGAATTTTTTTAGATAAATGATGTTTAAGAATGTTTTCTTATTTTACAGTAGTCTTTACTATGGAGCATAAAAAACCAAATGTGGAATTCCTAATTGAAGAATAGAGGCTACTCTAATTTATAGATAAATTGGGTTCCGAAAATTGTTTTATAAAGCCAAGTTATTTGGGACTTGTATTTTATCAGAATATGTTACAAGGAACAAGGAGACAGAGTAGGAAACTGAAGTATTAGTGTAGGAAATTAAAGAAGGTATAATTTCTACTGCCTTGGGGGGTTCGCAAACTGGCTCTTGGCGTAATTGTGATACAAGGTATTTACTTTGACATCTTTCCATTTCCCGGCTTGGGCATCTGTTTCTTTCTGTGCACCCTTTGCCTAATTATGACCTAAATCTCCCAGACCTCTTTGGGTTACCCTGCATATTAAAGTACGGTAATTCCATGCTTGCCTCTCAATCCCTCCATCCTCCCTCACACACTGTCAGCCAAGAGCAGTGGTACCCATACAAGTCGCTCTGTAAATTTGCCAGATTCTTTTCTGTGAAACTGGGGAAGAGCAAGAATTAATAAGCTGTTAAAGCCATCTTGTGAATAGCAAGAATCTTGTGCAATAAATTGGAGACTAACAGGGTAATATATTAGAATATTTTGCCATTTCCTCATTTTTTATTTCTAGAATCCTCAGGATGGTTTTAGCCGACTAAAACGTTGGATTATGATTGGTGATCATCACCAGTTACCTCCAGTCATTAAGAACATGGCCTTTCAGAAGTATTCAAACATGGAGCAGTCTCTCTTCACTCGCTTTGTCAGAGTTGGAGTTCCTACTGTGGACCTCGATGCCCAAGGGAGGGCCAGAGCAAGGTAAAGGAGACAGGGCAACGGGGGCCAGGGAGGGTGGATGGTAGGGATATTATTTCTATTTAAGGACATCATTTCGATGATCCAAGTATTCAATAACATCTTCTGTATAGACTCTTTATCTGTTATCCAGGAACTTGCCTGGATACAAATCTACAAATTGGAAAGTACCTTTATTACCTTCAGCATGGGGTGTGAATTGACCAAATTATATCCTTCATTTTATTCATTGAGATTAATTTAAGTGACTTCTCAGCTAAGAGCTTCTTTTCACTGTCACCTCCCTTTTTTTCATGCCCCCAAAAGATATACGATTAATATCATTTTGAAATCTAAAGCTAGAGGTGAACAAGAGGAGAACACACTAATTCTTAGTTCATGAAATGTACAGGTCCCCTCTCATAGTTACCTCAAAAATTTTTTCACTGTGCAGACTCTTCCCTGATGTTTTTACTTAAGGAATAAAGGTAGCATTTACCTCAGAGAACGTAATGGAGCTATCATTTCTTGTAATATCATCAATCTTCTGATTTGGTTACTTACAGGGAGACAAAGGTTGCAAAAGCATTATTCTTAAAAAGAGCACAATGTGGATAATATGAAAATTAACAGGAAGAGCCCATCCCTTAGAAACCCCCTTATATATATTAAAAGGGGATTTACAATGCTAATATTTCCTGTTTTGGGGGGGATTTGTCTTTGAAAGCTTGTGCAACCTCTACAACTGGCGATACAAGAATCTAGGAAACTTACCCCATGTGCAGCTCTTGCCGGAGTTTAGTACAGCAAATGCTGGCTTGCTTTATGACTTCCAGCTCATTAATGTTGAAGATTTTCAGGGAGTTGGAGAATCTGAGCCTAATCCTTACTTTTACCAGGTAAGAAAAAATAGGAAACTTTTAAGTTTATTTTGCATTTTCCTGGCTGAATTACCACCTAAATCAGTATTACTGAACCACTTGGACAAACCATTAAATAAAGCAAAGTTAGATCTCCACCTCACACACAACACACAATTTTCCATTTCAGATGGATTAAAGATATATACACCAAAGAAAAGAAACTTATATAAACATACTAAAAAAGAAGAAAATAATGATGAATATATAATGTTGGGGTAAGAAAGGTCTTTTTTAAGCTCATTACCAAAACCATAAAGAAAAATATTGCTTGATTGAGAGCAGAATTTATTTTCAGCCTTTAAAAAACAATGGGTTGAAGTCTGGATGTGTATAGAACTCTTTAAAATCACTTATAAAAGAATCAACCCCCCAACAGAAAAATGCAATAAGGACTAGAATGCAATTCACGGAAGAAGATATAGATTTGTAGCAAGTATAAATCACTGGAATATATTTTCACCTCTGTTGGGTTAGGTTTGGGAGACTATATTCATGCAATGCTCGTAGGAAAGTAATTTGGTGAACATATTGTTAGTATGTATTAAAAGCAATACTCTCACTTATAGGAATTTATCCTTTAAAAAATGGACAAATTTGCAAAGACTTATATGCTAAAATGTTCATCACATCTTTTTTTATTGCAAATTATTTTTGAAAGGAGAAACAACCTTAATTACACTTTTACCTATTCCATATAATATTGAATAGCCACTAAGGGTGACATTATAACTTGGTTTACTGACAGGGAGAATTTTTATGCTATATTAATGAAAAAATCAGCTTGCAAAGTATATCTATAGTATCCCATTTTGCTTTTTAAAAAGCAAAACATACATATAGAAATATGTACAGATAATCTCTACAAAAAGATCTGGCAGCATATGCACCAAAAGATTTGTTCTTTTATCTATATTAGCTGATGCTTAGATAAATGTAGTTTGTTATCAATACAGAAAATGGAAAGATTTACACAGTCATGTGGCTCCTGTCTTCCAAAGAATGAGAAAATTTAGATGAAGAGTTAACTGAAGCTGTGTGTCACCAGAATACAAATGATTTTTCTGAAGGTCTTCCTGTAATTTTCCTGTTTCCTTTACATGAAATCCAGCTTCTTGTCTTTTTTGATTTTCATGTTATGTTTATGTTCTCATTTTACTTTCTTCTCTCATCTGTTACTTTCAATTTAGTCTCTGTTGAACTGTACTAAGCAGCCTTGTGTATGCTTTCTCACTCTCAAGTAGTGTATTTAAGTCTTGGTCTTAAACTCCTTCCCATCCATCTTTACCTAGACCCTCTAAGGTCACAGCAGGCCAGAATGATCAATTTGAGGCCACATCCTCTTCCCATCTGAAGTGGTCTCGTAGAGGTGGCAACCATTAGTAAGAGAACGAACATAATACACACACAAAAAAGCTAAGAAGTATGAAGGAAAAAGGAAAAACATTGTGTCAAAATTGAGAGCCAACTACGGTACTGCTGGATGTGTATGTTAGACTGGATTTTCTGCTGGCTTCTAAGATAGTTACCTTGCTTCTTTATGTTAATATTTCTTTCCATAACTATAGTTGCAATACACTGTAACAGGATATTATTGATCTGTATTGTGATTGTTGTGGTCCCAGAAATATTAAGCCTTTAAGTTGGTGACTTTTATTTTATGATTGTTCCATGTATTGCAAATATATTGCAAATGTTAAAGGGAAGTAATTACCACATACTCTATTTTTATTTATCGTTGTTAATTTAGGATAAGTTATTGCTCAGTTTTATGAGAGGTATTCACTTGTCCAAGATATTAACTGTTCACTTCTTGAGGTGTGATAAATGAACAAATTGTGCTAGTTAACTGTTTTTTCTATAAAGGGAAATAAATACACAATCTGATTAATGTTTTCATTACAGAATCTTGGAGAGGCAGAATACGTAGTGGCACTTTTTATGTACATGTGCTTACTTGGTTACCCTGCTGACAAGATTAGCATTCTAACAACATATAATGGACAAAAGCATCTTATTCGTGACATCATCAATAGACGATGCGGGAGCAATCCATTGATTGGAAGACCAAATAAGGTAGTTTTACAAGTATAATATGTTCTCTTATTCATGTTGTTGGCAAGATGGAAAGATTTATATTTATTATGAGTTATTTATGTTGTTCTACCTTGTCTCTTTGCTATCTCCTTTTAAAATATGTGAGAAAATGAAATAATAGGAACTCTATAAATCATTCTCTGGCAATTCTGACAGTGTTATTAGTTTGCTGTGAACGTCTGTCTCAACTATCACATTGAAGATTTTTGTTGACAGTAGTCAGAAATAAATGCTTCTGAAACTTTTTGTTGGTAAAATGATGTCTAATGAAATTATTTATGTCCTTTATAGTAGAAATAGGAATTGTAGCATTTTTTTATTTTGTTTGTCTTACAAAGGTATAATTTGTACTGCTTCTTATTGTGTGTGTGTTTAGGGGGCTGTTTTTTCTTGAGGCTAAAGGAAAATCATAAAGTACATTCAGAACTTAGGATTTTTTTTATACTTCTTTATGTGATATGATGGAGTAATTGCAAATAAAAATGAAGATGCTTGATTTTGTCAATTAGAAAGAATAACAAACATAAATATAGTATTCGTAATGATGCAATTAGGACTTTGGCTGTGAACATAGCTATATAAAAGCTCTTTTACCTTTTCTTGGAAATCATCCACAAGTAAGAGAAAAATGGGAGGAAGAAAAATTCCATTTTTAGTGAGAGGACATGTGGCTAAGATCAAGAAGAAAAAATGGGAAGAGAATTTAGGGTCTTGAAAGTGGCAGCAAAAGCACACTTTCTGAAAGTGGTGGCATACTTTGAAGTATAAGAGCCACATCCCTATTATTCAGCAACGGATATGGGTATTGGGGTGAGCAGAAGCCTTCCTGGTTCCACGCTGATTCAAAGAAGACTACAGATGAGCTATATTTGAAAAAAATACACCGTCTCTATAGTAACAGTGAAAAAGAGAACCATCTGTTGTTAAAATCACTGAGCCTTTAGAAGAAAGTTCTGCTCACCCTAACCTAACCTCTTGTGCATAGCTAATCTGAGAAACCCGCCTAATCAGTGGTAAATAGAGGAGAAAAGGAAACTAGCACAAGCTCAATTTATAAATGAGGGAAAGAGCATCCGAACAAACTAATTGACAAGATAACATTCTCCAGAAAACATGTTGGCCTAGAATAGATGAAAATGTTGAATGCATATTTGGGTATGAATTTTAAGATACTTAATGAAGTATGCATTTCTGTGAGGGAAGGCTACAAAACAGAGAAATTGAAGAACCCAGGAAGAGATGAAATGTGAACTGGCAGAAAATAAAACAAAATCAAAGAAATGGAGACAAAATTAAAAGGAATGGGGAGGAACAGGCACTGTAGAACACTCCATAAGGGATATAGAGAGTGAAAATGAGAAACTAATAACTTTGAAATATAGGAAGTTTAGAAATAGAAGAACCTCAGTGTCTGAGTCCTTTTATTTATGAGTAATAGAAAAACTTAAACGATAAGGAAAGTTACTCTCTCTCATAACAAGAAGATGAAAGTAGTGTGGCTCCAGGTTAGGTTACAGTGTGACGCAATGATGTCATGAAAGACCAAGGTTCATTTCATCTTTCTGCTCTGCTGTCCTCAATCTGTGAGCCCAGTTCTCAGACAAGCTCTCCACATGGTCAGGATGACAACAGAATTTCCAGGTATAATATCCACACATAAGAGCAAAGGACTATATCCAGAATATATGAACTCCTATAAAAGTCATTGTAAAATATAGACAACCCAATACAGAATTGGCAAATGAATTGGACAGCATACAAATGGACAATAAGCACATGAAAAAATGCCTACCGTCACTAGTTGTCAGGGAAAATGCAATTAAAACTACAGTGATGCACCACTACACATCCAACAGAATGGCTAAAATTATAAAGATTGACAGTATACCACGTGTTGGCAAGGATGTGGAGCAACTAGAACTCTGGAACTGGAACAGTGCCAGTGAATGTGTGTACAGCAGCTTTGGAAAACAGTTTGACAGTTTCTTATAAACACCCACACAGTCCAGCAATTTTACCCCCAGATATTTATCCAAGAGCAATAAAAATGTATTTATACAAAAGTATTCGGACATGAATATTCATTGCAGCTTTATTCAAAATAGCCCTAAACTAGAAACAACCCAAATTCTGTGAACAAGGGAATGAATAAACAAATTGTAGTGTATTCGTTCAGTGGAATACTATTCACCAGTAAAAAGGTATGAACTTCTAATTTATGATTCCATTTTTATGGAATTCTAGGACTGGCAACAAAATAATCTATAGTGACAGAAAGCTGATCAGTGGTTGCCTGGGGCTGGGGGATACAGATTTGATGACAAAAGGGACTGAGGTAATGGAAATTGTGATTGTGGTGGTGGTTATTTGGGAGTATATATTGTCAAAATTTATCAAATTGTACATTTAAAATGTTGCTGGGCATCAAATTGGGATATCAGGTATATAATTAGCTGAACAACAGTCCCTGCTTTCATGGAGCTGAGTAGTCTAGTAGGGGGAAGATTGTTAATTCCACAAATATAATAGTTACTTAGGTGTCTGCAGAGTTAAAGATGAGTGCTATAAGTGTGAATAACATAGGGACATAGCCGAATCTGGTTACCATGGTTTATTTCATAGTGTTCATTCACTTGTTCTTTCGATTCCAAGTATATAGTCATGTTCTTTTGGGATTGATTATTTTAAGGATAAGATTTTTATTTCTAGCACTTTATTTAAATGATCTCTCTAGAGTTTTTGCTTTTGAAAATATACCATATTCCCCCCTTTTTTTGGCCTCAGGTGACAACCGTTGACAGATTTCAAGGTCAACAGAATGATTATATTCTTCTTTCTCTAGTACGAACCAGGGCAGTGGGCCATCTGAGGTATGTAAGGAAACATTTTCATAATAGTGTTGAACTTTACTGTATGCTTTAATTTTGAGCTTCTGTGGCTAAGTAGTTTTAAATTTTATGTTGAAAGTTTAATTAATTAACTTTTGGTGCTTTTTGTTGGACTGTAGCAGTATCATATTCTTTGTATAGTTAGTTAATCATTGCCATTGCTTCTGAATTTTTTGAATCTTAAATGTTTTAGTAATTTTAACTTTTTTACTCTTCAGGAACAGTCAGAGATAGCATTTAATCATTATATATATATATATGTATGTATGTATGTATCTCCTATGTCTGTTTGAAACTTAATGTCAGAAATTAAAGGAGGTAAAGTGGTAAAAAGTCTAAGAGTAAACTTTGCATTGCACAGGATTTCTCACTTTTCCCTACACAGTGTTTTAGCTTCAGTGTTAGGATAAAGGAACCATTTGTTCTCCCAGGATTAAGAATTGTCAAAACGAATAGTAATATATTTTTATCATTTATTGTGATGTATTTATGTGCTGGAGATTTATGGGAATAATATCTCCTTGTTACAAAGCAGCCATTTAGTTTTATATAAACGTTCATCTCATATGACTTACTAGCAAAACTATAAGGAGAGTTCATTTTATTATTTTATTTGATGAATATAAAAAGAAAATTCTGCAAGCTCTCATAATGTTGTCATTAAGTCAAGATCTATTTGGTGCTTAACCCAGAGTGATCAGGTTCCATTAGACCGATAACTTTTACGTAAGAGTAAACAAAGATGTAATGTTTCAAGAAATTGTTTCAATACTATAGCATTCTAAAATACAGTGTGTTTTTACTTAAGTGTCAAACATGTTTTGGAGACTAACTTTTCTAAAAAGCGGTTTCATTTCCACATTGAAATTTATAGCTGCTGCTGCATAGGGTATCATTATGATTTACATAATTAAAATCTCTTACCCAAACTCACAGTATGAATACGTGAATACTGCTTCTTCCTCTTCCCTTTTTCTTACTCTGTAGTGCTTTTTTTGTCTTTTTCACATTCCCATGACTTTATTTCTATGCTGTTTTTTACCTGACTTCTGGAAACTTAAAAAAAAATAAAGAGAAAGTTGATGATAATAAAATGCTTATAAATGAAGGCTTAAAAAAGAACCTGATCTCATTGTTGTCTTACATATCTAAATTTTCTTTATCCAGATAAATTAGTCTTCTTTGTATTTGCCAAACTTCCCTTTTGGAAGTCTACCTTCTTCTTCGGGGGCTGCTGGTGGTGGTGGTAGTGTTATTAAATCATAGAGGGGAAAAAGTCAATTGACCTATGATTTACAATTCAACTCTCCAGATAGGTTAGGTATCTTAGCTAGAATTTTATCAAACTCCTCATAGAAGTTTTTGGTTTGTAGATACAATCTTTCATATCTTTCTTTTTCTAGGAAGTAGTAAAATATTTTGTTTTTCAAGTCTCAAGAGACCAAGGAAACCTACTTTCTTCCATATTTCTCTTTTTACTAATAGCTTTATTGGGATATAATTCACATACCATACAATTCACCTATTTTAAGTGTACAGTTCAATGATTTTTAGTATATTCATAGTTATGCAGCTATCTTCACGATTTTAGAACATTTTTATCACCCTATACCTGTCAGCAGTTACTCCCCTCCCCTCTCCCCTAAGCCCTTGGCAACCACTATTCTACTATATGTCTATAGATTTGCCTATTCTGGACGCTTCATATAAATGAAATCACTTAGCATAATGTGTTCAAGATTCATCCATGTTGTAGCTTATGTCAGTACTTCATTACTTTTAATTGCTAAATAATATTTCATTATTTTTTGTGTGAATTTTTTACTTTTTATTTATCCATTCATCAGTTGGTGGACACTTGGGTTGTTTCTACTTTTAGGCTATTAGGACTAATGCTGTTGTGAACATTCATGTACAAGTTTTGTGTGGAAGTATGTTTTCCTTTCTCTTGGGTGTAGACCTTGGAGTGGAATTGCTGGGTCATATAGTAACTCTGTGTTTAACCCTTTAAGAAGCTGCTAAGCCGTTTTCCCAAGTGCCTGCCTTTCTTCTTTTACCCACATCTTTTTTTCATCCAGGATAGACTAATCAGGTGATTGTTTAGGAGCCAGGCTATTGAGCGTCAGTTCCAGAGACCTGTTTTAGGACACTGTGGAGCTGTTTAGAAGCTAGAGTAGTGAGACATTTCTGGTTCCTTTTCCAACATTCATTGTTCTTGTCCCTACTGACTTGAATAGCCCAGCTACAAATAGAAATGCTTGTGACTTGTTCAGAGCAAAGCAGTGAAACTGTAACTTTCCTGCGTTGTCTCCTTGTAGGGGCTCTATCAGAGTGATGGCTTGTTGTTTAACAGTGCTGTTTCTGTCCAGCCATCTTCTGGGGACTGTGAAAGGTGGTAGTTCTCATTGCCCTGGTTTCAAGATACAGCTCCAAGGAACCCTGGCTTTTCATGCTGCCACCCTTTGCTTTTTTTCCCTGGTAGTTTGTTGTGTTTATAGTGTTTGCTCATTCATTTAACAGATGTTCTTAGATCCTTTTATTATTTGGCAATGTGATGGGTTCTTGATATATAGTAGTAAATCTAACATTCATTATCTCTGTCCGCATGGAGCTTAGAATCCAGTGGAGGAGACATTAAACATGTCCTTGGAAAATACCTACATTTGATTCTGCAGAAGATTTTAGTCTAACTCTCCTCATGTACAGTGGAGATCGAGCTTAGTAGAGCCACTTAACTGTCCTACAGTACTAAGGACTGGAGGGAAAAGTTCCTCAGAGGAACAGGTTCATTGTCACTGCTCTGCCTAGAGATAGAGCCTTCTGGATGAGAAAGGGAGAACTGAATATCATAATACAGGGATTACCATGAAAACAACAGCTTAGGTCACCTCCTTCCACCATGCCCTCCCCACCTTTTTCCCTGACAGCATTGTTTTAACAGTGTTTTTATTAAGTTTATAATACTTAGGTGAGAACTCATGCTAAGTATTTCCAGCATTGTACGTCCAGTTACTAGTTTTGGAACCACCCACCTATAGCGTGACCCCTCGGGCTTCTAAGGGATGTGGAGGAAGTAAAAACAATTTGGCCTGCAGTGACCTAGAAGGTGACATTTCCTTCGTGAATCCAGGGTGTCACAAGTGTAGAAATTCCTCAAAGCTACTGCGAATGGGTGTGCTTTCTCCTCATACCTAAATGAACTTCTCTTAGTTTGGGTTGCTGGGAGGTGGGGATACCCCCTCAACATAACTGCTATTATATATGATGTTGCACAGTCCCTCCTGATAAGGGAAACTAGATCCTTATCAAGACCATAAAACACAATAGAAAATGAGGCTGAATTAGAGATATTCCCCAAATATCTTGCATTATGCAGAGACAAAGAAAAGCCATTTGATAAATATTCCAGTTCCCGATTCTCTGTCTGGTTATTATATGATCTTTGTAACATTTGACCTCTGTAACACTCTTTAACACTTTCTTTCAGGAGTTAGGGATGACTGTACCAGATTTTATTATTATTCATGAAAGTCTTCTCTTTTGTAGAATACTCGCAAATTTAAATAGCCATCTGAGCATCTCAAGAAAACAAGCTGTCCTCTGTATTTGAAACCAAAACTATATTTTCTTACTAAAACACATTCTAACTAATAGTGAAGTGAAATTAAACTTACATAGCCACTCTTTTATAATTTTTTTTTCCTTTTACACATAGCCACTCTTTTGTAATTTTTTTTTTCTTTTTTACATGGTCCTTGTTGGTTATCTGTTTTAAATATAGCAGTGTGTACATGTCAATCCCAAACTCCCAATCTATCCCTCCCCACCCCACTTCCCCCCTGGTAACCATAAGTTCATTCTCTAAGTCTGTTTCTGTTTTGGAAATAAGTTCATTTGATTCAAGTAAATTCAGATAAAGTTTTAAGAACATATTCTTTCTGAAAGATAAAGAAAACTGCTATCGTTCATCAGATAGACAGCTACATGTATAGCTGGCTCGTGCATTTTGGCATTTTTATTACTGTTTATGTGAACACTGGGACCTAGTATAGTCCAGCCATTGGGCGTAGGTACTAGAGTAAATGCGTGAATAAGAGATGATATTATTATGTTATATCATTCGTCATACTGTATTTCTGTTTGTATTTGTAATTATTATTATAAATAAGTATAAAACAGTATGATAAGAGTTATCTAGGAAGTGAAATTTGACCCATTAACCTTGACAGAGCATGGGAATTTGGTAGGTGAAATGGAGCAAGGGCTGGTTTGAATTGACTCAATGGGGGTGATACAGTAAATTGGTAACTGACAACCGAACTGTATCGTAATACTAGTATAGCAACTTACACCTTTTTAATCAGTCATTGGTTATTTTGTGATTCTCCCCACCCTCTCCCCGCAAAAAAAACATAGAAGTTGGTAATAAAGCATTAACTTCTTACTTGGTTAACTAGTTACATAGCATTGATTAACTTAATGTTTATTCTCTTAAGTTTTTAAGAAGCTTAACTCTTTATTGCCACAGCTTAACAGGAATATTTAATGGAATATGTTTTAAAAATAAAAGGCTGCATAAATATGTTACTAATCTTGATATGTTTTAATTCATTCTATTTGTTTCTCAAAGGGATGTCCGTCGCTTAGTGGTGGCCATGTCTAGAGCCAGACTTGGACTTTATATCTTCGCCAGAGTATCCCTCTTCCAAAACTGTTTTGAACTAACTCCAGCTTTCAGCCAGCTCACAGCCCGCCCACTTCATTTGCATATAATTCCAACAGAACCTTTCCCAACCAGTAGAAAGGTAAGCCTACAGGTGACCACATTAGCAAAGAGCATCATCACATAAATCATCTGAACACTGGTTTAGAGTGCTCCTTACACTAAGGAACTGAATTAAGATTTTCTATGTGAAAATAATACCAGCTAACATTTATTGAGTACTCACCACATATCAGGCAACTTCTCTGATCCAGTCTCCAACATATGGGAAATGGGGTTAATAAAACCTATTAAACAGGTTACTAATAGGAAATAAAATAATGTATGTCAAAGCTAATAGCCTGATACATGGTGAGTACTCAATAAATGTTACATTACATACATGATCTCATTTCCTCTCAGTAACAGCCCTGTTCAATAGGTTTTCTTATTAACCTCACTTTGGAAACTGGGGCTCCGAGAAGTTAAGTAGTTAAGCCACACATCTGAGTAGATGGAGAGTCCAAGATTTAAAAACCCAGACAGCCTGACTCCAGAGTCCATGTTAATCATCATCATACTATACTGCCTCTCTTCAGCTTTGTAAGGAGAACTTAACTAATTACTTGATAACGGAGTAATAACTGGTTTAACTCTTGGAGAACCCTCAAGAAGCTTGCATTCTGAGGGAAGGTGTCAGGGAATAGCACAAACACTTAACTCAGAAGTGCCACTCTCTCCTCATCCCTGCTACCCATCTCCTATCTCCCCTTCTTTCTTCCCTTTCCCACCCTCAGCTCCCAGAGGTAACATTATCCCTTCAGTTTCTGGCTTAGCCTTACTTTTGCACAAAGGAGCAGGTAACTTTATTTTCTTACGTTGTTTTCTTTCTTACATGAAGGTCAGCATACTATAGACTTTTGGGCTTTGTGTTTTTCATTTAATGAAATGTCTTGGAGGTCCATTGAATTTTAAATAAAACTGTCTTAAATGTTCACAGTATATTTCTTTTCCCCACCTCTCTTTTTTTTATTTTTAAAAATTTTTTTTTATTTTTTCATTTTTTGGCCTCACTTGTGTGGCTTGCAGGATTAGTTCCCTGACCAGGGATTGAACCCAGGCCCTCGGCAATGAGAGCATAGAGTCCTAACCACTGGACTGCCAGGGAATTCCACCCACCCCTCTTTAAAAAAAATAATAAAATTAAATTCTGTGTGTTTGTTTTGTAATAATGTTAAGAACTTTTTTTTAATTGTTTTTTTTCCTTTAAATAAAAGAAATGCTGCTGTGGAGGAATAGAAGGGAAAGGATGGAACGATACAATGGGGTGGGGCCATGTGCAGCCTTGAGTGTCAGGCTCTGAGGTCTGGACACAGTCCTATAGCTATGAGGTTCTCAATCTTTTGTGGACTGATGATTAAACAGGCACATTGCTGATGAGAGGTCTGGGGCAGAGGCTAGGTGTCTTCAGGTTTAACACACTCTCCAGGTGCTTCCTAGCCAAGGGCTGCAGACACACCTGGAGGCAATACCAAGGAACAGAAGGTTTGGAAAGTGGTGCTCTGGGCAGTACCATGGACTCAAGCCCTGGGGGCTGAGGGCTGGGAGCATCTCCCCATCCTCTGCTCAGGAGACAGTGTGAGGGGTGAGGAGGACTGCGCAGCCCTGAATCTCAGGAGAGGCTGCTCCCAGCAAAGCCGCCAGAAAATATGCAAATACAAACAAACAGAAAGACTTCCATGCTTTAAAGGCAATATTCCGTAGTTGTAACAGCATGGCCGTCTTTGCACACAGAAGTTGTGACCGTTACAGGAAGTGACCACCGTCCAAAGAACACCTGCTTATGTGCAATACCGCCGTCCTGCTTAATTCTGAGAAATGCTATTTAATGTACTAAATATTTCTAGGTTTATGTGCTTTAAATAATTTGTCACTTTAAGGTGAAATCCTTTTTCTTGATATGTTTTTTACCTCTATGATTTTCTGAATTGTACAGTAAGATAGGATGAGACTTTATAAAAATTTTACAATTGACTTTAAATAGGAAAGTTCTTAATCTTTATTCTCAGATGGTTTAGAAGAAGTGCACATTTTCTGTTTTCTTCATTTGCTTTACCACTTTACCTACACCGATAGAGTGGTGTTTCTCGGGTTGTTGTCAGAAGCTACTACATCAGAATCACCTCGTTCTCCCTCAGACCTACTGAATCGAAATCACTGGGGGGCTACAGCCCAGGCCTCTGTTATTTAACACTTTCCCCACATGGTTCTGATGGGTACTACAAAGTTTACACCTTAAACTACTATTTGCCAACATTTTTGACCATACGCTTTATTAGTAAAGAAAAAAAAATCTTGCCGGAATTCACTGGGGATCCAGTGGTTAGGACTTCACGCTTCCACAGCAGGGGGCACAGGTTTGATCCCTGGTTGGGGAACTAAGATCCCACAAGCAGCATGGCATGGCCGAAAAAAGAAGACTGGCAAATATTAACCCTCATGACTAACAGTCTATATATTAAGTAATAATAAATGATAGCTTCTTATTTTTTAGAAAAACATAAATGGGAAGAATAATTTTAATATTTTCTTTGTGAATAGTCTTGAGACTTGCCTTTGGAGCATAGGTGGTATTGGAGACCACTACTTGAGACCATGTTGATGGTTTTTTTCTATTCAAATGATTGCTTATTTGTTATGAATTCTTCTACATTAGTTAGTAGACCAAAACTCATGTTTTACTTACCAACTTGAAATTATATTAAAAGCTAGTGACTCTTAGCTCTCTCCTCATCTCTGCCTTTTCTAAATTTAAATTGAATCACTTCTCTTCATGAAATCCTTATTCGACTCTAACACTTACATCTTAATGTCCTCTTACTGTTCTTATTTCCTCCAAACCCTAATAGTCAAATAGTGTTCATACGTAAGATGGAGACATGGGCTTCTGTTGAAGTGTTAGCTTTCAGTGTCTTTCACTCTATACTTAACTTTCTTTTTCTTTTTTTTTTAAATTTATTTTATTGATGTATAGTTGATTTACAATGCTGCGTTCGTTTCTGATGTACAGGAAGTGATTGAGTTATACAAATATACACTCTTTTTCATACTCTTTTCCATTATGGTTTATCACAGGATATTGAATATAGCTCCCTGTGCTATACAGTAGGACCTTGTTGTTTATCCATTCTATACATAATAGTTTGCATCTGCTAATCCCAAACTCCCAATCCATACCTCCCTTACCCACCCACCCCCACCCCCCCGGCAACCACAAATCTGTTCTCTATGTCTCTGAGTCTGTTTCTGTCTCGTAGAGAAGTTCATTTGTGTCATATTTTAGATTTCCACATATAAGTGATTATACTTAACTTTCTTTTTGCCGTCTTCTAGAACGGAGAGAGACCATCTCATGAAGTACAGATAATAAAGAACATGCCCCAGATGGCGAACTTTGTATACAACATGTATATGCATTTGATACAGACCACACATCATTATCATCAGGTAAGTTTTCTCAAAATTGACTCTTATTTTTCTTGCTGGAGAATCTTCTCTGTTGCCGAATAAATCTTTAACATACTTGAATCCTTGCAGGAAACCAGCTAAACCAAAGTAGATTACTATTCGTGTAACATCCATATCTTAAAAACATCTTTTGTAGATATAATTTGGCATACAATAAATTCCACATATCTAAAGTATACAGTTTGATATGTTCTGATATTTGTATATATCCATGAAACCATCACCATAATCGAGATGATGAACATATCCATTATCCCCAAAAGTTTTCCACGTACACCTTGATAATCCCTCTGCTCCCTCACCAGTTCCTTTTCCACCTTCTCCAGGAAATCAAGGATCTACTTTATGTCACAATAGATTAGTCGCCATTTTTTAGACATTTATGTAAATAGACTCATACAGCATGTACTCTTTTTTCCTACTTTTATTCAGCATTATTTTGATATTCATTTATGTTTCAGAATGTATCAGTAGTCCTTTTCCTTTCATTGCTGAATAAGTAATCCATTATACAGATTACCAAGTTTACCCATTCATCCACTGATGGACATTTGGGTTGTTTCCAATTTTGGCTGCTACAAATAAAGCTACTATGAACGTTCTCCTACAAGTCTTTGTACTTTCTCTCGGGTAAATTTCTAGGAGTGGAATGGTTGGATAGTATGGTAAGTATGTATTCAACTTCTTTTAAGAAACTGCCCACCTGTCTTACAAAGTGGTTGTACCATTTTATATTCCCACCAGCAACGTATGAGAGCTCACACACACTTACTATGTTTGGTCTTTTTATTTTAGCATTCCAGTAGGTGTGTAATGGTCTCGTTGTGGTTTTAATTGGCACTTCTCTAATAACAATTGATACTGAACATCTTTTCATGTGATTATTTACCATCTGCATATCTTTGAGGATATGTCTGTTTAGGCCTCTCACTCACTTTTTTGGGTTGTATTATTGAGTTTTGAGAGTTTTAAAATTTATTCTGACTACAAGTTCCTCCTCAGATGTTTGTTTTATGAATATTTTCTCCTAGTCTGTGACTTGTTTTTTTCATTTTTAAGTGTCTTTCAAAAAACAGTTTTAAATTTTGACAAAGTCCCCGTGTATCAAGTTGTTCTTTTGTGATTCACGCTTTTTATGTTCTAAAAGAACTTAGCCTGACCCAAAATTACAGGGTTTTTTTCCCCTAATGTTTTCTTCTAGAAGTTGTATAGTTTAATTTGCTATTTAGAGGTATGGTACATTGTGGGTTAATTTTTTTTATATGGGGCAAGGTAAGGTTTCATTTTACTCATTTGCGTGTGGATATCCAGTTGTTTCAGCACCATTTCCTGAAAAGGCTATATTTTCCCTCTGTTGACTTGCCTTGTCATTTTTTTTTTTTGAGATTAAAAAAGCAGTTTTTCACATTGAGATATAATTGACATATAATTTTAGTTTCAGGTGTATAAAATAATGATTTGCTATTTCTATATATTACAAAACAATCACCACAATAAATCTGATTAACAGCCTTCACCACACAGAGTTACACTTTTTTTTTTTCTTATTTTGAGAACTTTTAGGATCTCACCTTGTTTTAGTAGAAAAATCAATTGGCCACGTATGTGAGAGTCTACTTCTGGGCTTTCTATTCTGTTCTGTTGATCTTTGCATCTTTCCTTTTTGCCTTTACTACACTACCTTTATTGGAGTTTCTTTATCGTAAATCTTGAAATGAGATAATGTGAGTCCTTCAGTTTTGTTATGTTTCAAAATGGTTTTGGCTGTTCTAGTTCCTTTGCTTTTCTGTATAAATTTTAGAATCAGCTTGTCTATTTCAACCCCCAGAAAAAGCATGTTGAGGTTTGATTAGGATCAGTTTGGGGAAATTAACATCTTAACAATATTGAGTCTTCTTTCCATGAATATGATATCTCTCTCCACTTCTTTAGGTCTTCTTTGAATTCTCTCCTCAGTGTTTGGCAGTTTTCAGCATACAGGCTTTATACATATGTTGTTAGTTTTATTGCTAAGTGTTTCACATTTTGTGCTGCCATTGTGAATACTACTTTAAAATTTTTTCAGTTTCCAACAAGAGAAACAGTTCCTGAAGAGAGAAGCCCAGCTTTAGCTCCAGACTGCCATGGGGTAAAAGGGAAGCCAGGCATAGAGAGCTGCTCCAGTGTTCTGGTTAAGTGGGACAGGAGCCTTGTGCCCTGCTGCTCTCTCCCTGCCATGGCCTTGTCTCAAGGCTTGGTTCCTTCTCACCCCTCACAGGGCCCCTTGATTGAAGTCGGTCCTTTCTTGAGTTGGTGTGGCAGTCAGTCCTAATCAGCCACTGTTTTTCCAGAGTGTTACAATAAATTCCTTTGCTAAAAAATTTAATAGCTTTTGATATTGTTTTTCTCCCTGAGGATGTAATATATGATCTCATCATTATTATCTGATATCTAGGCAGGCATATTCCATGGAGTCAGTAAAACTTAGGCCATTATCATCAGAGTTGTTACATCTGTAATATAACATGGCCAGCAGTGTTTTGGAGAATTCTAGAATGACAGTATCAGTTAGGAAGATAATGTGAGAACTTAACTTTATAAGCCAGTGTCTTTTTATTTGGATTCTTTCATGTCTTCCCTCTCTCTCTCTTTCTTTTTTTTTTTTTTCTCTTTAGACTTTATTACAGCTACCACCTGCTATGCTAGAAGAAGGTGAAGAAGTTCAAAGTCAGGAAACAGAATTGGAAACAGAAGAAGAGGCCACGCCTGCTCAAGCTGACATTGTACCTAGTCTAACAGATGCCAGCTCCAGTCAAGAAACCTCAGCCTCTCAGACTGAGACCATCCCCAGTCACACAGGAGACAGTTCCAGTTCAGAGGCCATCCCTACTGAATCCGAGATCACTGCTACTGTGGCAGAACCTGTAGCTGTACCAGCGGAGAATAACACCCCTCAAGATGCCACATCCGCCCCCAGAGAAACCAAGTAGCCAAACTGTAGCCCTTCTTAGGGAGGACATTTCATTTATAAAGTCTAGGTAAAGTTACCTTTTGTATTTTACATATTCTTCTGCCATTTTAATGGCACTAATTAATATTCAGTCCTTATTTTTGTTAGCTGATCTCAATGTTTGTCTTCTGGTATATATGAAAAAAGAATGTGTGTGAACAACTCCAACTTTATTTGTCCAGTCAGAAGAATAAATAACCATTCCTTTGATATTTTGATTATTAAATAACTATATCTATAATCATACCTACATTAAAAGAATTTTCTACAGAGTAATAGTTCACATTTTTAGTGAACTTCGCTAAAGAAAAGGACAAAATATACTGGAATTAACTGCAAATGACTTCAAGCAAGTGTCCAAATTGGGGAGGAAATCATTTCTTCTACCATAATGTAAGATGCTCAAGTCATGTTTCTTTCTACCCCTCCTTTCTTTGCTGTCTTCCTTGATGGAAAGGCGTCAACACCATAGGATATAAGTTGCTCTGATCCATTAAAGAAGGCATACATTTCCTTCCCCCAAATCTCAGAATGTGTAAAATCACCTAGAATGTCTCTTTATTTTGGGGGCCACTCCAGGCCTAATGAATCAGAATCTCAGGGTTAGGGCCTAGGAACCTGCATTTTTATTTTTGCAGGTGCTACACAATTAATGTTTGAGTTGCTGGCCGAATGATATCAGATAAGGCTGGTGAGGCTGGGCCAAGATTTGTCATTCATCTAAGCAAGAAGGATCTGGCAGATCCATTTGGGCAGGAACAAAGGTCCGGGGTCCGGGCAGTGAAAATCAGTGCACTTAATTAATTCCTGTATTCAGGATGGATTTCTTCCAATGCAGAGCTTCTGAGTTTTCTGCCCTGTCTAGTTCTCTTGATAGATAACCAGCCATAAGGAGACCTTAAGGTAAAATGTGCTCCAGATTTGGGAAGGCGTCTGTACTAGGGCCTTGCTACTCAGGTGTGGTTTGCAAATCAGCAGCATCAGTGTTGCATTGAAATTTGCTAGAAATGCAAAAGTTTGGGCTGTACCCCAGATCTGTTAAATCTCAATCCGCATTACAGCAAAGTCCCCAGGTGATTCAAATGCACTTCGTAGTTTTAGGAGCGCTGTACTGAGATTACTGTGCCGTCCTCACATCAGTGAGAGGTTGAATGGTGATCCTATGATGGTAGAGTTTACAGTGAGTATGACTGTTTTCTGACAATGGACCTCTGCTTATAAGGTCCCTGGGCATGGTGACCAGAGAAGAGATGAATATATGTATGTGGGAAGGGTGAACTTGTCCACTAGTTCTCTTCCCCATTCCCACATCTGCTAGAGTGGCTAAGGGGAGCATTTCCCCAAATCTAGTGCATCTACCTTTAGGCTTGACCGTGTCCAACGAACTTTTGAAGAATTAAGCAAGCACTGCACACTGCCAGTGACCAGACCAGTGCTCCTCATCTTGATATTTTGAAGCAATGATGAATTCATAAGGAAATTAAACCCAGAACGTCAAGTCAATGATGTTTTTGAGTGACTAATGTTGGCTTAAGTTTACCAGTCTGTGGTGGGTAACATTTAGACTCCTGTCTTACAGTGCTTCTTGCAGCATCAACAACTGTGTCGGGTGGGGAAGGGGACGATGAAAGTGATGGGATAACAAGGGGAGTGAAATGCCAAGGAAACGAACGTAGGAAGCCTAGGTCTGTTTGTTATCAGAGTTAGGATGGAGCCAAATGGTCTGTTACATAATTTCTCTGAGTATAAGAATTTGAAAGCAGGTGTCATGGGCATCTGTATGAGGACTTGCACTCAGAATTATGTTCATCTGTGAATATATAGTATCAGGCTAAGCAAGAGGGAAAGAAGCTTTACCATATTACTGTCTTTCCTGGAAAAGAGTGATTTTTCCCTCTGCCCTTTGGAGGAAATGACTCATGAGACCTGCAACCAAAGTAAAGCAAAACTGTTGTGCTGCTTTCTCCTGAAATAAACCATTTTCCCAACACTGTATATCACTCTGTCTAGCTGGGTGGCTGAACGTTTTTCTCTGCTGCTTGGTTTTCTATTACACTGAAAAGAAAATTTTAACTGGAAGATGAATAACTCCTTTGCCTCTGTCAAATTAAGAAAGGGATGATGAAAGTAGGACTTGGATTATTTTAAATTGTTTATTCACTGGAAAGGCCAGTGAACTGCAGTTGACTATAGAATTGGGGAATTTTTAAAGGAACTTAAGAGATCTTTTCTAAACTTAAATAATGAGGAAACTGAATCAGATGGTCTTAACCAGGGTGGCAACTGTGGGAGACTGGGGTAGAATCCAATCTATAGTCTAGGGCAGTTTTGTGCCTTTTTTTTTTAATCAACCACACATGAGTAATTGCTTCATAAATTCAAAATTTTTCCATTTAATTTGGGATTACTACAGACACAGGTATTCTAGCCAGGTGACCATTTCAGATTAGCGTTCCGAACCATTGCTCTCCATCCTGTTTTTCATATCTGAATATGTCGTGATTTTGGAGTTTATTTTTAAAAGCAGACCAAAAAGTCACATGCCAAGAGAAAGAGCATGAAATGAAGCAATTCAAGTATTTAGACTTTTTTTCACAAAATGCTGAGTTAAGAAAGTACATTACCAGCAGTTGGGAATAAATAGCTCTATTGATTTGGGCAAATGAATGAGAAGATCTAAATATTATCAGGTCTCTTGAAGTTAGTGCGATGATAAAAGTTGATATTTTGCTAGATACTGAGAGAAATGGTATACATGGGCCATTTGTGCTCCTATAAAAAATGAAGTTTTTATGATCAGGGGACAACATGATATTGTAAAACAGACTTTGGACTCATCCAGACCTGACTCAAATTTTACGTAATTTGCTCATCAGCATTTGGTTTGACCTTGACAGGTGTTATAACCTCTGTAAGTCACAGTTTTATCTACAAAATGGGGAAAAGATCTGTTTGTTTGTTAATGGGGTAATGTTTATGAAAACATCTGGCACCTGGTTGCTTGGTAAATACCAGTCCCACCCTCTGCATTTTCCCCCAAATCTTTGAGACAGTGTAGGATATTGCCAGCCAGTCCTCTGACTTGGGTGCGTAGCTATGCCCCTATCCAGGGAGTATGGAGGAGGATTAAGAAGGGAACACGTGGTGGCAGTTGACCTTTGAAGATCAAGGGTCAAATTTACTGATTGGAAACCTGGAAATCAGCCTATGGCAGCATTGAGGATGGTCTCTGCTGAAATTAAAATTTCTAGCAGAACAGCATACCCAGATGGAGATAGTAGGTACCATTGTGCTTGGGATATATTGGTAACATCAATTCTGTATCCTGTACTCCCCCACCCCGAGATCATCTATATTGTTGCACTTACCTAGCTTGAATGTGCTTTTTCCTTTTTATCTTGTACTCACATGGTATTTTAGAGGTGTTTCTTCAATTAAAATAAGATAAAAAAGATTTTTTAAAGAACGCTGACCCTTTTGCATGCACCAGAAGAGCAGTTAAAAACAAGCAGTGCCTTGCTTCCTGTGAAAAATGCTTGGCAGTTAGCCTTTGTAATTATGAAGCAATCATGTTAATAGATGTTTAAGAATAATACAACTGGAGCTGTACAGAGCCAAGGATGGAAATGAGCACATGAGACCATTTTTTCTTTATCCATTGCTATTCTTCAGTGCCCGAGAAGGGGTTTTAATTCAGCGGTAACCAGAAGCTTTGGACACTTTTTTTCTTCATAGGGACAACCCTGAGCTCAGTCCCCTGGAGCATGACTCAGAATGCAGCACAGTTACTGCTGGCTGCCAGCTTTATTGCCAGCTCTACCTTTTGGCTTACACTTATTTCATTAGCTACTTAAACTTCTGCATTTACATATGAAAGATGGCTAATCCCAGTATTTCTCAACATATGTTACAAAACCACCCGTCTTCAAAAATACTTTGAAAAACATGTTCCATGGTCAAATAAGTTTGAGGAACACAATTAATTCTCATTCCCCATTTGCAGAATAACAATGCATTGTTAGCTAATTAAAGGTTCTTTCCTGCAGGAAAAAATCATGTTAACTTTGTTTAATCTAGCATTTGATTATCGCAAGCTTATTTGACCATAGAACTCTTTCTTTTTCTTTTTTTTTTTTTTAAATAAGACATTCTAAAGAACTAGTTCCTCAGAACAGTTTGGGAGCCAGTATTTTTACATTAGCAAGTGAACTTTGATTCCCCCTTAGAAAATTAAGGGGATAAGAATATACCAGCCCCAATATGCTACTTTGTCATAAGGATTATTTTGAGCTGAAGGCAGTTGACAAACAGCAGATGCAGGAAGTATTCTCTGTCCTTGTGCTTCTGCCTAAAAGCAGGGCATAAATTTCCCTTTGTAAAGATGACATAAATTTCCATTTGTAAAGGTATCCCCTCTCTCCTGTACCAGGAAGACAACAACCCTTATCACGGGACACAGAGATGATGCTGTGAAATGAGTCTGCATAAACAAACCTTACTAAAATGACCCTTATCTTCCATTAATTTCCCCGTGTATTTACTTGCCCACAATCTACCACCCCTAAAAGCCCAAACTCCCCCCCTTATTTTTTTGCCTATTTACTTCTCCATGATTTATTGTCCTTTGTTAAAATGATATATAAGCTTCAAAGCCTAACAGCTTTGGGGGGGAGTTTTTACTTTTCTGTGTAGCCCCCGGAAGTAAAGTTAAAAACATCAATTAAATTTGCATGCTGTTTCTCCTATTAATTTGTCTTTTGACAGTTTAATTCACAGGCCCCAGGTACAGACCTAAGAAGGTAAAGTCTTCACTCCCCTACAAAAATAAGACTTTAATACATCGTTTTTCCAGAGGCTAAAGTAGCACAGCTGAAGAAGAACGTAGAGGTGAAGTGATTTGGACAAAATGTCGTATTATAGTGTAATTAACTGTTGAGTGTCACATGGTATTAATAGCAACATCCTGAAAATACAAATGAATAAAAGTTTGATCAATGTACCATGACATTCGTTCGTGTGAGCCTTCTAAGAAAAGGTCACTGAGCATTCTCTGTTTACATTTTAATTTTAGAGTCCAGGATTTCACACTAACCTTTTCTCATTTCTTACTGTGCAGTAAAAGGACAGTCCGTATTTCCAGTGTGTCTTGTTTTCTCAGTTCTCTAAATGTTTGTTTTCTTTAAAAGTCTGTTTCAAAAGGGGAAAAGATTTAGCGTGGTAAATAGGGGTGGACAAGAAATAATAGAAGAAAATTTAGGCAAATATGAAGAAAATTTCCTTAAAGAAGAATGTAAGATAAAGGACCCCAAAAGTTACCTTGGATAGGACATGTTGAATTGTCTCTTGGTTGATCTCCAGAGATAATGGTCCCCACCATCCTCTTTCTCGCTATCTTTGACTTACGTCGTACATTCACCCAACACTCTTCTTGCAGTAAATCTAAGTGCAAGAACCTCAATGGTAACTGCTTCTCCTTGGGAGATACCTTGTTTAATATAAATGGCTCTTTTGAGAAACTGATTTTATTGACCTTTTTAAAAAAGTCAAGAGTTCTTGATAGGAAGTGGTCGTATAAAATACCTTTTTCTACTCTCATTCATTGGTTCATTTTGAGGGGAGTTTTCTTCTGGTTTTTAGTTCAGTTATTTACAATAAATGTGGTTACCGTATTATGGTATTTTCATTACCCATTTTCTTCTAGTAGCACTTTCCAGTGCTGATTTCTTCTAATCCCAGACTTCCCCAAGAATAGTAGTGGAACAAGAATAGAGCTAGTTAATTTGCATTTTATTTTGCTGGTTGACTACTTTTCACAGAAGTGAATTGAATTAAAAATAGTAAAAAGTTGGGGCTTCCCTGGTGGCGCAGTGGTTGGGAGTCCGCCTGCCGATGCACGGGACACTGGTTCGTGCCCCGGTCCGGGAGGATCCCACATGCTGCGGAGCGGCTGGGCCTGTGAGCCATGGCTGCTGAGCTTGCGAGTCCAGAGCCTGTGCTCTGCAATGGGAGAGGCCGCAACAGCGAGAGGCCCGCGTACTGCAAAAAAAAAAAAAAAAAAAAAAATAGTAAAAAGTTGGAAGGTGTCTTTGAAACTATCTAATTCTTGTGCATTCACGGACTGAGTACCTACTGTATGTCAGGCAACAATGCCATAGTTCATAGGTGAGAACACTGAGGCATTGGGTGGTTTGCCTAGGACACTATGGTTCGTTGAACTGGGACCAGAACCACCATCTGACATTCAGGCAAATTCCTTACCTTGCTGTTCTTTAAACTTATTTGCTTGAAACAAATCCAAGTAGAAGGAGCAACACTTAATATTTCACAGATGAGCAAGGCAAGCCTACTAAAGAATTCCTCTCAGGTTTAGAATACCAGAGAGGAGACCAGGTTGCCAAAATCAGGATAGGAAATAAGAGGTCTATGAAAAAATATGCTTTAATGTTACAGTGCTTATACTTACAGGTGAAAGCCAAATTAATACTTGTTTTGGATTGAAAAAGGTATGAGAAACATATAATGGGGAGGGGCTATAGTAAGTAGTATTTAAGTGCCAAAATGTGAATTATCCTAACGCTGTTTTAGTTTTAGGCAAAGTCAGAACAGTTTAAATAACAACAGTTTTAAACGAATGTAATATATGATAAGGGAAAAGTTAGAATTTACCAAGACCTGTACTTTAAATTGCCATTATAGGCAAACCTCAGAGCTATTGTGGGTTCATTCCAGACCGCTGCAATAAATTGAATATCACAATAAAGAGAGTCACACTAATTTTTCAGTTTCCCAGTGCATATAAAAGTTATTTTTATACTATATTGTAGTCTATTAAGTATGCTAAATAGTATTATATCTAAAAAGGCATACATACCTTAATTTAAAAATACTTTATTGCAAAAAGAAAAATGCTAACCATCATCTGAGCCTTCAGCGAGTCATAATCTTCTTGCAGTAATAACATGCAGGATCACAGATCACCATAATAAATATAACAATAATGAAAAAGTTTGAAATATTGTAAGAATTACCAAAATGTGACACAGAGACACAAAGTGAGTAAATGCCCATGGGGAAGTGTTGCTGATAGACTTACTTGACACAAGGTTGCTTCAAACCTTCAATTTGTTAAAAACATAGTATCTACAAAACAATAAAGTGAAGTGCAGTAAAATGAGGAATGCCTGGTTCAGCCTTCCAGTTTAACTCTACCTGCCGCAAACCCAACGTTAGCACATTTGGGAGCTGAAAAGAACATCTGTGTGAGCTAAAGTTCCCAGGAGCAAACGTCTGTTTCTAAAACAACTCAAAGCAAGACGCTCTTATGCAATTACAGAAATCAGTTGCGGTTTTTTAGAGGTCGCCATTGCAACTCTTGGTCTAGTTGGGCTCATTAAATGAATGGGCTCATCTGAGCAAGTAGAGAATGTGTTTCCTCTGCAGAAATACAGTCGTAGCTTTGGTGAAAAGACTCATGAATGTCAACTGTCATTGACACTTGAGAAATTAAATTGGTCAAGTGGTTCTCTTAAATTGACATGGTACTATGAATATTGGGCATGGGTAGTTTGGCCTGCTTTTGAGCTACATAAAAATGGAATCGTACAAAATGTACTTTTTTTTGTCTGCCTTATTAAATAGATTGTAATAACATGAGGTAGGAATCAAGATTAACTGAGCACTATTTATTAGATCATTCTTTCTCTCAACACTATACTGTAATCTTTGTCATAAATCAAGTAATTGTATATGTGTGGGTCTGTTTCTGGAATTGTTCCATTGGTATAGTTTTCTTGTGCCAACATTTAACTGTTTTAATTACTGTAGCTTTACATTAAACCTTGACATCTGGTTGTGTATTCTCCCTTAGCTATATTCTTCAAGATATTGGCCACTCTTAATCTGTGTATACACTTTAGAATCATCCTGTCAATTCTAAAAAAAAGCGAAAAAAAACTTGCTTGGATTTTTATTGGGATTGTATTGATTCTATAGGTCAATTTGGAGGAAAACTGATGTCTTTATCATTTAGGAATATGGTGTTTCTTTCCATTTACTTAAGCATTCTTTAATCTCAATAATGTTTTGTAGTTTTCTAGATAAAGGTTTTGGCCATCTTTTGTTAAATTTATTCATATTTGATTTTTTATGCTACTATAAATGGTACTTTTAAAACTACATTTTATTATGTTTTGTCATTATTTGTTACTGGTATATAGAGATACAGTATCTTTCTTGTATGTTGCCCTGGTATGTAGCGATCTTGTTGAATTCACTTATTATAGTATGACAGTAGATTATTTTGGGTTATCTACATACATAATTATGTCATCTGTGAATAATGGTAGTTTTATTTCTTCTTCTTTGATCATTATACTTCTTATTTCCTTTTGAATCTCTGTGCCTTTTACTTCCCTTTTCTGCTTATTGGCTTATTGAAGACCTCCAGTACAGTGTTGAATGGAGGCAATCAAAATGAGTATCTTTGTTTCCCCCGAATCTTAGGGACAAAGCTTTTGATATTTCACCTGTTGCTGTAGGTCTTTGTGACACCCTGTATCAGATTTTAAGAGTTTCCGTCTATGCCTAATTTACCAAGTGTTGTTGTTGTCATTGTTTTTAACATGAATGGATGTTGAAATCTCACAAATACTTTTTCAGTGTATCCTCAACATGATTATATGCTTTTTCTCCTTTATTCTGTTAATGTGGTGAATTGCACTGGTTTATTTTTCAACCTTTTTTTTTCTTTTTTAATTTAGTTTTGGCTGTGTTGGGTCTTCGTTGCTGTGTGCGGGCTTTCTCTAATTGTGGCAAGCGGGGGCTGCTCTTCGTTGTGGTGCGTGGGTTTCTCGTTGCAATCGCTTCTCTTGTTGCGGAGCACGGGCTCTAGGCGCGCAGGCTTCAGTAGATGTGGCACACAGGCTCAGCAGTTGTGACTCGCGGGCTCTAGAGAGCAGGCTCAGTAGTTGTGGCGCACGTGGTTAGTTGCTCTGCAGCATGTGGGATCTTCCCAGACCAGGGCTCGAACCTGTGTCCCCTGCATTGGCAGGCAAATTCTAACCACCAGGGAAGTCCCTTGGTTTATTTTTCTATTGATTTTTTTTTCTTCTCATCATGGGCCAAAATTGCTACTCTTTACATGCCGAATAAATTTTTAGTTGAATACTGGAAATTACAAATGCTATGTTGTTGAATGTTTGGATTTTGTTGTCTTCCTTTAAAGACTGTTGAAGTCTGTTTTAGCAGGCAGTGACTTGTGGGTATTAGTTGACCTTTTTGATGTTTGCTTTTAAGCTTTGTTACACAGGTATAGAGTACTTTACTCTAGGACTAGTTTAGCTCTTTCACTAAATTGTGACCTTTCTGTGGTCACTGCCCAAGGTGTTCAATGAGGTGTCTCTACTCGAGCTGGTAGAAATTTAAACCTTGATTTTCATCAAGGTGAGCTCTGGGAAATGTTTAGCTTATAGCTCCCAGGCAGTTGTTATTCAATTGACTTCATGGAGTTTCACACTGTGCATGTATAGATTAGTATTCAGCCAAAGACTTGAGGGGACCCCTCTTCAGACTTCTGGAGTTCTTCCTATGCATAACTCTCTCCTTTCATAGACTCTGCCCCCAAATTCCACCCAGCTCAGCCTCCTCACGTTTTAGTTCCTAAAGTCGGTGAGACTGCTGGGCTTCTACTTAGGTTCTCCTTCCCTGTGCTGCCGTTTGGAAATTACCTCTCGGCAAAAAGCCAAGGCAATCACAGGGCTCACCTTGTTTTGTTTTGTTTCCTTTCTTTTGGGGATCAAAGACCTTTGCTGCCTGTTGTTCAACGTCTGAAAATAGTTGCTTCGTATATTTTGTCCAGTTTTCTAGTTGATTTTAGTGGGATGATGAGTTACTACTTCATGAGCAGAAGCAGAGGTTCTCACATTGATTGGTTTTTCAAATATTCGAGTGACCTCACATTCCTAATAATTTTAAAATAATTGCTGTATTAAGTTACTAATATTTTTATTAGGATTCTTGCATCTGTGAGAATTATAGAGATTGGTCTGTAATTATTAAGATGATGATGATATTACTTTTATCAGATTGGGTATCAAGATTATGCTGACCTCATAAATTGAGTTGTAAGTATTCTCTCTTTCTTCTTTTAGTGGAAGAGATTTTGTAAAAGTGGTGTTATTTCTTTTTTTAGCATTTGGAACAATTTACCAGTGAAGTCATCTAAGCCTGGAGATTTCTTTGTGATGTTTTAAATTTCAGATTTAATTTATTAAAGGGTATAAGACTATTCTGTTTCTTGTTGTGTTGGTTTTGGTAAGTTGTGTTTTTATAGGAATTTGTCCATTTAAGCTGAATTTTAAAATTTATATGGGCAAAAGTAATGTATAATAACTTTTCAGCACAGCTTTAGCTATATCGCGCACATCCCATAGCATGTTTTCATTAACATCCAGTTCAAGATGTTTCCTAATTTCCATTGGGACTTTTTTAAACACATTTTTTCATTTTCTTTGAAAATGTTTTGGAACTTAATAGAGGTGGTGGTTACACAAACTTGTGAACGCACTAAATACCACTTAATTGTTCTCTTTAAAATGGTTAACTTTATGTTATGTGAATTTCACCTCAATTTTAAAAAAAAAATACAAGAATGCCTTTTAAGAAGTGGGTTTCTTAATTTCCAAGCTTTTGGGCATCTTTCTTATCTTTTTGTTATTAACTTCTAGCTTTGTTCCACCATGGTCAGAGAACGTACTCTGTATGATGAAAATCCCTTGAAATTTGTCAGGACTTTTATGGTACATGTTCACATGCACTTGAAAAGATTGTGTATTCTGTAGAGGTTAGGTACCATCATATGTGTATACACACACATGTAAGTTAGTGTTATAAATTGTTAATTATTTTGTTCAAATCCCTTATATTCTCACTTTTTGTCTGCTTGTTCTATCAGTTACTGAGAGAGGTGTGTTTTTAAAAAAATCTGAGTGTGTTATAGGCTTATTTCTTCTTTTAGTTCTATCAAGTTTTGCTTGGTGTATTTTGAGACCATGTTATTAAAAGCATACAAACATTGAATTATTATACCTTCTTGATGGATGGATTTTTTCAGTTATTTAGAAATGTGTCTCTTTAAGTCTAGATATGCTTCTGGCCTTGAAGCACTACCTTGTCTAACATTAATACAGCTATACCAGCTTTCATTTGGTTGCTTTTTGCATGGCATATTTTTTCCATTCTCCTACTTAAACTTTCTAGGTCCTTATATTTAGGGTTTTCCTGTTGTAAGGAACATATCCTTAGGTTTAGGATTTGATTTTACCTATTTATAAGTAATACGTTGAAGACACAAGACTTCTGGGTGAGAAGCAAAAGACTGCATCACTCACAGAACAGCAAGCAGCATGGGCATCAGCATGGTTGTTTGCATCAGTTCCTCTTGCTTCCCGAGTCCCACAGAGGTGACCTGGAGGGCCCTAACGCGTCCCTGCATAGTCATGGGTTGTGTTATAGGAGAGGAGCACTGGGGAATCCCCCACTTCTACAGTAAGCAGCAAGCAAACCTGTTTGTTGTCCTCACCCCTCAAGGTTTCTTGCTGCAAACTCAGCCCTCTTGGGAAATGACCTGAGTGAAGAGCAGCCTTGTATTCTTGACACACCCACCAAGAGCGTGTTGGGATACTCTGTGAGCTTATTTATTTCTCCTTGTAATTCTGTCAATTTTTGTATGATGTATTTTGAGACTATTTTATTAAAAGTATACATATTTAGAATCATTATACCTTCCTGATCAGCAGACATTTTTATCATGAAAAAATGTCCCTCTTTAACTCTAGTAATGCTTCTTGCCTTAAAGTCTACCTTCCCTATTAGTTTTAACTACACCAGTTTTCCTTGGGTTAACATTTTTCATGCTGTATCTTTTTCCATCCTTACTCAGTCTTTCTGTGTCCTTATATTTAATTTTTTTCTTTTGTAAGCAACATGTATAATTAATATAACCTTTGTCTTTAGAGTAGATCATTTTAATTTTATATAATTTAAAAATTTTTATTTTATAATTATATAAAATTATATTTTTATTTTATATAATTATAAAATTATATAAATTATATTTGGGTTTATTTTAACCATTTTACTCTCCTGTGTTTTATGTTCACTTTTCTCATCTTTCTTGCCTTTCTTTGGAGATATATATATATATATATATATATATATATAAAGTATTCGTTATTATTTTATTTTATTTTTCCCATTCATTTAGTTTGTTAATAACACCTTTTTTTGGGGGGGAGGGGGCCACACTGCTCAGCTTGTGGGATTTTAGTTCCCCAACCAGGGATTGAACCCAGGCCCTTGGCAGTGAAATCACCAAGTCCTAACCACTGAACCCCCAGGGAATTCCCAATAATACATTCTTTTACCTGTTACCTTCAAAAGTACAACAGGCATTCTTGACTTATTACAGTCTACTAAGAATTAATACCTGTTCCACCTCTCACATGATACTAAGACTTTGTAATACTGATTTTATTCAACCCCTCCTACTTTGTGTTATTATTCTTATACATTTTATTTCTACATAAATTTTTGTAGAAATTTTTCTACACTCCAATAAAAACATTATTATTGTTTTGCAAGTTAATATTTATTTTGATTAACCCATACATTTACCCTTTCCATTGCTCTTCTTTCCTTCATATATCTTTATTTTTCATCTGGAAATTTTTCTTTCCTTATGAAGAGTTAAATCTGTTTAATATTTCCTTTAGTGTAAGTGTACTGCTGACAAATTTCTCTCAGTTTTTGTTTATCTATTTCACCTTTGTTTTTTTGTTTTTTTTTTTTTTGCGGTACACGGGCCTCTCACTGTTGTGGCCTCTCCCGCTGCGGAGCACAGGCTCCGGACGCGTAGGCCCAGCGTCCATGGCTCACGGGCCCAGCTGCGCCGCGGCATGTGGGATCCTCCTGGACCAGGGCACGAACCCGTGTCCCCTGCATCGGCAGGTGGACTCTCAACCACTGCGCCACCAGGGAATCCCTCACCTTTGTTTTTGAAGGATATTTTCCCATGTATCTAAACTGTCAATTATTTTCTTTGAGCACATAAAAAATGTCATTTTATTTTCTTCTACTTCCATCTCTCTTTGGAAAAGTCAGGTGTCAGTCTTTTGTTGCTTCTTTCAAAATGATATCTCTTTTCTCTAGCTGTTTTTTACAATTTCCAGCTTTGTTGTTGATTTTTAGCAGTTTGCCTTGGATGTGCCAGGGTGTGCGGTCTGGTTGTTTTCTACTCATCTACCTTCTACTCCACTAATCCTATCTTCTGCTCTGCTCTATTTGCTGTTAAAGCTACCTATTGAGTGCTACTATTAGTTTTTGCATTTTCCACCTCCATAATTTTCATTTTATTCTCTTTTAACACATTCCATTTCTCCATGTTGTAATCTATTTTCTTGAACATATTAATCACACTTGTTTCGGTGTGTCTGATAACTCCAGTATCTGGATTACCTGTCTGTGTTTCTGTTGCCTGTTTTTCTCTCAGTCCTGTTTCTTGCTATGCCTGGCAGTACTTTAATGAATGTCTGACATTGTATGTGAAACATTGCACGGGCTCTGGATGATGTTTTCTCCCTCCAGAGAGGATTTACCCTCTCCTCTCACAGGCAGCCTGGAGGCAGATCACCTCAATCCAGTTGGGGCCACACCTCTCCCAGGCTGGTGTGCTGTCTTTGGGAAGGTCAGTCGAGTTCTGGCTCGCTCTTATTCCTAGGGTGTAACCATCTAGACATCCCAGCTGAGGGCCTGAGATATTTGGGGGGGATCAGTCCTTTTTGGTAGGTTCCAAATTCAGTTTTTGTCTCCATAGCATTATGAAATTGCTAAATATTCTGCTTTGCTTTTTCAGCCACTTTCTGTTTGGCTCTAAGCCTCTTGCCTGCACAACTTAATCAGTAAATAACTTGAAGAAAACTTATGCTGATGTTGGGATCACATTTTTGCACCCCTCTTCTCTAGGATCTTGATTCTACATGTCCTAATTGCCGTGGCAGCTTCAAACTTCAATTTTTATCTTCCCAGCCCCGTCAAATTACTGCTAACTTCTCAGCCATTTGCCCTGCACCAAGAATTGCCAAATGCCCTGTCTTATTCCATGTGGGTTGCTATAACAAAAATACCATAAACTGGGTGGCTTAAGCAGCAAACATTTATTTCTCACAGTTCTTTAGGAAGCCTAAGATCAAGGTGCTGGCAGATTTAGGTCAGGTGAGAGCCAACTCCCTGGTTCATAAAGGACCACCTTTTCTCTATGACCACACACGTTGGAAAGAGGGCAAGAATGTTCTCTGGGGTCCCCTTTATAAGGACACTAATCCCATCCACGAAGGATCCACCCTCATAATTTAATTATTTCCTAAAGGCCACACCTCCAAATATCATCACATTGTGAGTTAGGATTTCAACGTAAGAATTTTGCGAGTATACCCATTCACTCCATTGCATGCCCCTAGGGGTAAAGCAGTGTGCAAAAACTTGGGATCACCTCAATAAGTCGCCTCCCCTCGAGTCCTGGCTATCTCGGCAGGTTTCTAGTGCCTTCAGACAGATTTTTTTCTCAATTTCTATCCAGCTTTTTCAGTTGTTCTTGGTGAGGATTGGTCAGGCCATTCCATCACAGCTGGACTGGACCACATTTGAAAAACACTGATTTAATGCCTTTCTGTACCTATTTCGTACTGTCTCATTTCCCTTACTGAACTCTAAGTCTCTAGAGAATTACCATTAATCCTCAGGTTGATCAGACTCTGCCTCATTCCTGATACCACTGACTCTTCTTTTCATCAAGGAATGTTTAGACCCCACCTGCAGGTATAGCCTTATCCTTGACCTTTGACCAATCCTGGGACTCATTAGAAGAAGGTGAAAGAAAGACATGGAAGGCTAGCCCTGTGATCCACAGCTTCAGGTCACCCCTGCTACCAGATGGGCTCAGAGCATATTCACTAGACACGGGCAGTTCCAGGTTTTGGTGGGCCCAAAGTGTATACAAATTTAAGAGCCATATTTAAGAAAAAGGATGCAAAATTATGAACACAAAATTAGGTATAAGGCTTTGGAAGGGGCCATGCAAGAGAGGAGTCTTGAAACTTAACCTTCATTAGCTTCATACTAACTCTCTCTGGTGTTGGTTTAAATTTGGGGTCCTAGCTTTCTTTCTCCACCATATTTAAACCCCTATCTTAAGGAACAACTACTCTAGAATTGTTTCTTTCACACAAGGTTTGGGGTTCTGACATGGAGTTGGGTTCTATTTCTTTACCTGGCCTATTTCCCTGAAAGTGGCTGGCAGGAAGGAGTGTCCTAAGGTCCTCCAGAAATAAGAACCATGGAGCCAGGAAAAGGAGGCTCAGAATCAATGAGAGACACTGAAGATAGACGTTCAGACAAAATATTAAAGATGTTTACTGAGTATTTACTATATGCTAAATACTGTGCTTTTAAATGCCTTCTCTCATTTAATTTTCTCAATAACCCTGAGGCTTTGGTATTACTTTGAAATCTCCACGGTACAGATGAGAAAACTTCTCTAAGCCTTATTTGTCCAAAGTAACAAAATTTATAAGTGAGAGAACTGGGATTTGAGCTTCGAGTCCAAAGTCCGTCATTCTCTAAACTGTTTTCAGAATATAACCACAGAGACCTTGCTCAGAGGGGGGTTGTATTGTCTGTGACGATACTGGAAACGTTGCTTTATGATGTGGAGTTCAGGACACGTTGGAAATCTACTTTTCTCTCTGTTTGCTGGAGATGATAATGTTTTGCTTATAACAGCCATAGAGTTTGCTTCAGGCAGGTCCTCTTTGGTTCAGTCACCATGGATATGAATTTATTTACATCATTTGTATTTAAGCATTTTTTAGTTATTTGTGAATCGAGTGTCAGAGAACTCTCCATTGCCATTTATTCCTAACTTGTACCATAGTGCGCTTAATTTAAAATATCATAGAGGGATACAGACTCATGATCATTTCATTATTAATTACCAGAAGAGTCAGTATTCCTCTAGCACCAGAAGAGAAACCCAACAAACACTATTTCATCTTAGCAGGATCTGGAGTCGTACTGCTGCCTTTTGTCAGCTCTGCTTATGTAACTGGGAAGAAGAGCACTTATCACTGTTCAACAGACTTTTTCTCAGACAGGGCCTGGGTGTGCAGCACCCTGCCAAGTTCCCCATTAGTTATGGAGAAAAGCCATTCGTATTCTGAAATTGCAAATCAGCGAGGCAATCACCACACAGAAATAGCCCCCATGAAAATACAGCAGTGCTATATTTGAATCCTTAATCATGTATATTTATAGACCTGAGTTTAGTTCTATTTGGAAATTTTCACATTATACAGTAACATTGTGATTACCCACATGCTCAGAGGGTGAAGGGGGATGGGATGTTTGATCCACTTAAATTTTCTGAGTAATGGGGAGTTAGTCACAAAGAACTTTTCTGTCTATCTTTTGCTGAATGCCTTTCAAAAATTGCTTTGGTAGGCTCATAAGGAGATCAGAAAGCCACCTATGAGGTACTGGGGGTAGGAGGAGTAGGGAAGTGTGTCCTCACCAGATTTGTCACTGACATATAGAAATCCACCATTAGAGATTCAGTTTTGTGGCTTAGGATCTGTTCCCACAGTGAGACGAAAAGTACTTGGGTTGGCCAACGCATTGCACATGTTAGTGTTTATTCGCACATTTCCTGAGAGAAGATTTGAAAAGATGTAGGGTACCTGAGGGCCTGTGGTACCTGGAGTTAGAGAGCAGTTCACCTGTTTCCAAATGCTGCCCAGGGCCAGGCCTGTGGGTGACCGTCTGCCCTCCTTCAGGGAATACTCATCCCTGATCTGTGTGACTCAGATTCTGTGGGCTCCTCAGACCTGCTCCTGTGACATTCACTGTCTTCCTGTGTCCTAGGCACTCATGCTGGTGAGGGAAGGCCCCACTGAGCAAATGCTGGAAGAGGGTGAGGCAGAAAGAATAGCAGTGGAAGGCCCTGACCCAGGACATGGCCCAGGTGTTTAAGACGGGGGGTGGGGGGGGGAGGTGCCAGGCAGACCTAAATTAGAAATCCCTAAAGGAGCTCCGCCGCTCGCTCACTGGGTGACCCTGACCCACATTGCTTTAGTTTCCTCACCTGCATCATTGAGGTAATAAGACTTTCCTTGAAGAGTTGTTATAAGGATTAAGTATGTGGAGATACAGGATTGACTAGTGTAATGCCAGACCCAGAGTGGGAACGCAGTAAATCATAGCTGTCATTACCGTGATTATCATCTACCTGAATGGTGGTGTTACCACATGATGTTATAGTTCCTTGCTTATGAATCTTCTTCTCTCCCACATTAGATTGGATTCCAGAGGGGCAGGTTTCAAGCAGGTTAGAAGCCACCTGATATAAAGAAGGAATATGTGACTTGGTTTGCTAGACAGAAACTTTTCAGGAATCATTTATTTGGCTAAAAATGTTTAGGGCATCCTTACTGTGTCGCAGCATCCTTCTGTCAGACCAGTAGTATAATAAATATGTACATCCGAACCTGCTGAGCATGGTTTTAAATAGTTGAAAAGATCTGGACAGGAAGGTTCCTTCTTATTCCTGGCAGTGTCCAAATCCTCCGCTTCTGTCATACGTTGGTTTAGCAAAACAATGTCAGGGAACAACACATGCGATGGGGCTGCTGTCGTCTGCTTCTGACACAGAGCAGGCATGATCTGGGGAAAAGACCTGAGATGATGACAGTGATGGTGATGATGATGGTGTTTACTGAGTATTTATACATCAGATGCTGTGGTATGTGTTTTACACAGATGGTTACATTTGATTCTCACAACAACCCCAGGGCAATAGATTTCCTGTTTTATAGATGAGGACATCGAAGCTTAAAGTAATTAAGAAACCCATTCAAGGTTGACACAGCCAGTAAGTGGTGGAGCCAGGATTTGAACCAGGATTTTGAGTACGGGACTTATAACTGTGACTGGTTCGTGCGTGGAGGTGCTACCCAGAAGGGCAGACCCACGTTTTGGGAAAGGGGAGGGGGCGGCTGGTGTGTAGAGTTCTGTGCCACCAGGAAACAAGGTGGAAGCTCTGGGGGAGTGGAGAGGGGCCTGCTGAGAGGAAGCAGGCATGGAGTCCATTTTCATCTGTTCCTGAAATACGTGTAGTGGGTGAGCAGCTCACTCTGGCCTCTCAAATTAGCAAAAGCACCACTTGGCTTTCTGAAATGTATTTCTAGTGGCGGTGGTGCCCTGACAGAGCCTCATGTGTCGCTGCTGGGCAAGCTCTACCTATCCTTTGGCACCATGGACGGCAGCATCACTGATGGACAAAAGGTATTCAAGGAGCATTCATTCCCCAACCCCACGCTGCTCTTAAGACGTGATTGCTTTTATTAGTAAGACACATAATGGGTTCACTCACATCCGTTCTGAAGGTGAAAAACCAGCTCCTCCTCAATCATTTTTCTTTTTTCAGAAATGACTAGAGACTTGGCTTCAAAAAAGGATGAACAACGGCCCAGCGCTGACTCACCGCTCAGCTGCAAGTGCCTGGCCGAGAGGGAGGCCGCAGGCATCCGCACAGGAGCGTATCCCACTAAGGTGGCGTGTGCTGGGGGGCACACAAAGCCTTCTCTTCTGCTCTGGCTCACGGCCCAGGCTCTCCCCTGGGTCCCTTTCCCCTCCTCCTTGTCAACATTTGCTGCGACTTCCAGTGCCAGAGGTCTTGAACTCTTCACTGCCCTCCCCAGGCCCATCCCAGTCACCGTGCTCACCGGCCTGTTTTCGCCTCCACTCCTGCATTCCTGCGCGGGGCAGGGAGCCTGTGCTCACCTCCTTTCCTTCCCACGCCCACCTTGGCCCAGCCGAAATGTTTCCTCCCTCCTTCCTTCGCTGTGGTGGAAAAGCTGTCCAACAGCCTTTAGATGAAGACATCGCAAAGCACATATCCAATCCCAGTGGCCGTGCCCTGAGCTGCTCTGGTTAAACCCTGCCTGGAGCTTCGAACAAAGAGGACCTTTGCCATCACAGACGAACTAAAATGTCAAACATTTGACCACTGGGAGGAAAGTGGTGCACATACTGACAGACATTCGCACTGAGAGAGGAGCTGTGAGAAAGCGCACCAGCTAAAGTCACCTGTATGGCATGTGTGCCGCGCTCTGCTAGGATGTTACCAACTGAATTTCTTTTCAAGCCTGGGAAGCTAGCACAGCGCCATTTAACAGCTCAACAGGGACAGTGTACTGATCCTGTGGCCATCTGTTTGCAGCATCTGAAGGATGCCAGCCATCCTGCAGCTTTCTAGTTGCTCAGGGTCAGCATCAATCATTACCTAGTAAGCACCAAATGCTCACTCACCTGAATGTAGTGTGCTAATGAAATCTTGAAGTGGTGGAATTTATAACTGGGTATCTGTGCTTCTCCCCAGTCATTTAAAAAAATTCATTCCCATACCTGGAGAGCCAAAGAAAGATAATATATCTCTAGGCCACTGTCATCACCACCACCTTTAGAATGAGTGAGAGGAAACCAATCAAGGGTCCCTCTCACAGCCCCTCACTGCTCCAGACTGCCTGCAGTGTATGTAATCGTGCAATTTGGGGAGTAAATTAAATAGAAGTTCTGTGCTCTTGTTGATTTGAGGAAGCATCAAGGTGTTGCACAAAAGCTTCTTCAAACAGAAAGAGACTTTTATGAGGAAACTAGATATGAAGGCCTTCCCACGTCTTTGTCCCAGGAAAACAGAACGAAACTTGCCTTGTCCCCGGCTCCTGAGAAATAGAAGACCCATCATGCCCGTGTTAGAAACGTGAGCTGCAGGACTACTCAGGTTAACAAAATAATAATGACTCAGTGCTTGAAGACGGTCTACAAATAAGTGCATCCAGTGAAGACCAAATCTGGAAACTATGATCCTTGAAGAAAACGTCAGCATTCGCACACAGATCCATGCCTGCGTGACAGAAGTAATTTGCACCATAAAGGTGGGTCCAAATAGAGTTCATTCCCCATCCACACTGCTTGAGGGTTACCAGCAGCTTCTTCATGAGGCAGAGCATGAGATTGGTACTGGAATCCTCTGTATTCCCGTTACAGTACAGTAGGGTGTCGGTTGAAATTCTCCAAAAATACCCTTTGGCATTATCATTAGGTTTTGTCAGAGGTAAGCAACCCTTTTAGGCACAGTTATTTATAGACAGATACATCTTCTTACCCCATTGTGGAAAGAAGGCTTACATAAAAGAATACATAGGTTATGATTCCACTTATATAAAATTCAAAAACATGGTCACTGGAATCTATGGTGATAGGAATCAGAACAATAATTGCTTGTGGGTATAGAGATTGACTGGAAGGGGCCTAAGAAAACTTTCTGGGGTGATAGAGGTGTTCTATATCTAGACTGGGGGTACTGGTTACACGGGTGTAAACATTTTTTAAATTCATCAAGCTACACACTAAAATATGTACGCATCAGATTGGTAATTCTCAGGAAAATTTATAGAACTTTAAGTCAACCTAAAAGGGAAAAAATGACTCAAGCCCTTAGGTTACTGTAGTGGATAGCATTTTCTAGACTAGCCCCTGCATCAGAACACATCCTTACCTCTCAGGTTTTCAGTTGCCTCTTCCTTTTATTCTTTTTTTTTTTTTGCCTTTTTTTTTCATTTCTTCCCCCCATCCCCCCACTCTTCCTTTCTAGCATCTGGAGATTTTCTTTCTTTCTTTCTTTTTTTTTTTTAACAAAGACTTCTATACACTTATTAAAAAATACTCCTATTTTCTATCCAACATTTCTAGTTGTTTTTCCTGGGTTAGTTTAAGATTATCCTGTTATACCATCTGCTGGAACCAGGAGTCTTTACATTCTGTAATAACTTTGTAGTATCTTTTGCCTTGCATTTGAAATATATTATATATACATATTTATGTGTGTGTGTATATATATATATATATATATATATATATATACACACACACACACACTCACACACACTTATATGTAAAAAGTCTATCTTCTCTTTAGTAGCCTTGAGCTTCTTATCTTGGATTAAAACATGTGCTTTAAAACCATTGTCCAAAATCTGCTAGGGGACAAGCCAGGTTATATATCAGGGATACCTAAAGGCAGTCACCTCTTATCAGTAGTATCTGTCCCAATCCTATACCTGAATGTTGCTTACTGAACAGCATGCTGCTGGGTAAAGCATTGAAAAAGAAAACAGAAAACACTGTCATGAGAACCAGCATATCCTTTGGGAGCTGACAGATGGCTATATGTCATCTTCTATTCTTGTTTATCTTTTCTCCTTTGCCGTACATTTTTCTCCTGTGGTTAGGAGCCGTGTTTAACTTCCCCCACAAATGTCCCATCTAACCTCTTTATTGAGTTTTAGAAAGTGATTGTTCCTAAATAATTAAAATTATATAAATCAACGTAAAAAAAATCCAGTCCCGTATGTGATACGATTTAAATGCCTCTAAACACAATGAAAATCAGTGTTGGGATCACCACTGCTATTTATACTTAGCTGTGTTCGCATGTGACGTTTAGAAGTTCTTCATCTGCTTTGGGAATTTCCTGACTGCCGTAAATTTAAACTAACCATGATATCGTTGCACTGAAATTCTCATTTGCACTGTAATATCTAAAGAAGGGAGAATGGCACCCAAACTGTGAAAATCGTTTCACTTATGTGAGAAGTGTGTCTACTGGTGGCATGTGTTCATCAGGATGTGAGATTGAAATATATTTACTGTGATGTTGGAGGTTTTCCCACGTAGATAATGATGACGATGGTGTGTGTGTGTGTGTGTGTGTGTTTGAGAGAGGGAGAGATATTAAAATATATATAGGTATGCTTATGAGAAAAAATACACATTATGTATGTATGACATATATATATGTATGTTTATAAGAAAATCATGTTACTTGGACTCTAAGATGTACCTTTCTCTCTAACATTTATAACCATGTATACATTTTATAGGGTGGCTTCTTTTTCCCCAAATATCAATTGTTGAATTGATGGTGGGTTTACAATCGATAGCCTCCTAGTCATGGGAATGCTGTGTGCACACATGGAGAACCGAGACTTTTGGTGGAAGGGGTGGCATCCAAGCATGCATTTCATCAGCACCCAGATGCTCATACCTACTAACCCAGTGGGGAATTTCACAGAATCAACATTTTCTGTTTATCAGGTTGTGCTTTCTGGGGACTACCTCGAACATGCTTTTCAGATCATTCAAGCCCCCCCAAAATACCACATTTGAGAAATATTTATTTAATTAAAGGTGAATTGGCTTGATCGACGTTTCTTCAAAGAAGTTAGGTTAAATGAACAAATATGTAACCATTTTTATGGCATTTTAAGATATATAGATTGGATGCCTCTAAGAGAAACATGGATGGGTAGAAACAAGGAAATACATTTTAAAACTTAAGAAACTTGGAGAATAAATCTTCCACCTTTCAGTCAACCTGTTTTACAGTAGCAAGCACAGTGTCTTGCACATAGTTGATATACAAGTATTTGTTTAATGATTGCAAATATTTATTTAGTGAATTATATTTAGCTGTCAAAAAAGAATAATTTCAATCTTTCAATGAAAAACAATCAGTCTGCAATGCTAATACTTGATGCAGCTATGATCTGAGATGCTTCTTCCAGTATCCTCTCTTCATAGCATTGGCTGTTACATTAAAATGTAGATATAGCTGAAAATTCTGGAATGCATGCATGCTGAGAAGTGCATTTGGAAGACCTAAGACTTGGCCCCTTATTTGAGATTCATTTCTTCCACTCTAGTTAGGATTACTGAGTTACCGAGCTGATTACTGAGCTGATGAAATCATGAGCAATATTGTTTTTTAATACAAACTCCATTAAGTTGATTCAGTAAAGTAATAAAAGTTGATTGAAATGAAGTGTGGGCAATTTGAAAACACTAACTCTAAGTGGAAACTATAACTGTAGCAGAGCGTAGGTGGTGGCTTTTCTTATTTCAGTGTTTAGTCCTAACTGCCCAAAATATCTACCAGTATTAGCATAGCAGAAATAAGACCATATGCTAAAATAACGTAACTGCAGACCTCGCTGCTTTATATGGAAATGTGGGGACTCTTAGCTGTAATGCTGAACAGAAGAAAAAAACAGGCTGTTAAATTTCCAACAGTGATCCAGCTGACTATTACAAGACTCTAGAAAAACTCTGCCAAGATCCAGCCATCTTTCCTAGTCTGTTGCCTGCAGAGCTGTGCATTCTCCAGTTCATTCAATGCAATTCATTCCATTCCTCCCATATTTTCAGAACTTTCTAATGAGATTGTTAGCTTTGATTCCTCCTCCACTTCCACATAATCTTTTGGGGTTTTTTTTTGCGGTACGTGGGCCTCTCACTGCTGTGGCCTCTCCCGTTGCGGAGCACAGGCTCCGGACGCGCAGGCTCAGTGGCCGTGGCTCACCGGCCCAGCCGCTCCGGCGGCATGTGGGATCTTCCCGGACCGGGGCACGAACCCATGTCCCCTGCATCGGCAGGCGGACTGTCAACCACTGCGCCACCAGGGAAGCCCCAATCTTTTTGGTTTTGTGGTTTGTTTTATTCCTGAAATATTAACAAAGCGAGTCAGAAGTGCATCTGATTCTCTATTTTGGAAAAAATTAGATTTTTAGTAGACATTTCATAGTCACATCTTTTACTAGAATTTTCTCTTTTTGCCAGTTTTGTAATCTATGTCACGAAAATATTACCCTTATCTTTATTCTGGCTCGATGGTCTGTAGCATACCCTGCAAAAATAGCATGTGTCTTTTTCTTTTCTTTTATCCCTAGACAAGTGTTCTCTGCTGTATGACTATCCATGACCATGGATTTCCATATGATTTAAATACGTTTTAAAAATGCAGTTCTATACAATGCAATAGCAAAAAATAATAATAATAATAATCTGATTGTAAAATGGGCAGAGGAATTGAATAGACATTTTCCAAAGAAGACATAAAAATGGCTAACGGGTACTTGAAAAGGTATTCAACATCACTAATCATCAAGGAAATGTGAATCAAAACCACAATGAGATATCATCTCATACCTGTTAGGATGGCAGTCATCAAAAAGACAAGAGATAGGGCTTCCCTGGTGGCGCAGTGGTTGAGAGTCCGCCTGCCGATGCAGGGGACACGGGTTCGTGCCCGGGTCCGGGAAGATCCCACATGCCGCGGAGCAGCTGGGCCCGTGAGCCATGGCCGCTGAGCCTTCGCGTCCAGAGCCTGTGCCCTGCAACGGGAGAGTCCACACCAGTGAGAGGCCCGTGTACCGCAAAAAAAAAAAAAAAAAAAAAAAATTAAAAATAGAACTACTATATGATCCATCAGTTCCACTTCTGGGTATATGAAGGAAACAAATTGCTTTCTTGAAGAAATATCTGCACCCCCATGTTCACGGCAGCATTATTTACAATAACGAAGACATGGAAATAACCTGTGTCCAACAATGGACGAATGGACCAAGAAGATGTGGTGTATGTATATGTATATATATATATATATATATATATACACACACATACACAAGGGAGTACTATTCAGCCATAAAAAATAAGGAAATCCTGCCATTTGGAACAACATGGGTGGACCCTGAGGGCATTATGCTAAGTGAAGTAAGTCAGACAAAGAAAGACAAATACTGTATGATATTTATATATGAAAACCAAGAGAAAATTAACTCATAGAAACAGAAAGCAGATGAGTGGTTGCCAGAGGTAAGGGGTAGAGGGTTGGAGAAATGGGTGAAGGTGGTCAAAAGATACAAATTTCCAGTTATATGATAAATGATATATGATAAATAACTCTGTGGATATAACGTACAGCACGTACATTACTTTCAAATATACAGTGTTTATCTTGTTATATACAACTATAGTTAACAATACTGTATTGTATATTTTAAAATTGCTAAGAGAATAGATCTTAAAAGTTCTCATCACAAGAAAAAAGTCTGTAACTGTGAGGTGATGGATGTTAACTAAGTATGTATTATTTCACAATATATACCTATATCAAATCATTATGTTGTACACCTTAAACTAATTCAATATTTTATGTCAATTTTAACTCAATGAAACTGAAAAATATAAAAATGCAGTTCTATTCCCCTCAGATTACTTTCAGCATCTTCTAGTTATGAGTTTTATCTCACCAAGTCCATGATAGCTAGGAGATAATTCCAAGTTTATTTAATTTGTTGTCCACTAATGTGTGGAAATATATAAAGAACTTCCAAATGAGAACAGTGGCTCTATTTTTCAGAGCTGTCTATAGTAAGGGACTCAGCCACTTTCAATGGTGTTTGGCAGAGACTCAAAGGCAGGTAGGAAGTAGAAAAGCTTCATAGTACAGAAAGGAGGAAGCCTCAGGTATGTGCTGATTGGAGGCTGTTCACCTGTGGAAGCTGGATGCAGGCTAACTAGAAGCAGGGCAGCTTACGTGATTGGTCTGGGGAGCATATTTGACTTTCTCCGGTTGGTCCTGCACTGGAAGCAGGGATTAAAGGTAGGGAAGCTGGCAGTCTTTGCCCAAGTCCTGATCCTTCTGGGCTGATTGCTACAGAGGTTGAGGTTTGGCTTCCTGGATTGGTTGCTGCAGACCTTGTGGGTCTATTGTCCTATATACTGTCTTACTTTACTGTTGGCTGTTTACATACTCATTCCCTCAAATGTCAGAGTGTTGGCTTCGTAGCTGTTTGAATCAGACCCAGGAATGGCTGGTAACTGGCTGGGTTCACTGGGACATGGCATGTGAGTTGGGACAGGTAATGGAGCCTCCTGACGTCTGACAGCCAAATTCTACATAGTAGACGATGGACAAAGTAGCACGATGGGGGGACATATGTAATGACCCCAAAGACCTCCTTCAACTCTAAGAATCCCAAGATTCTGTGAGATAGTTGTTGAGAAATGCAGTCTTTCAACTCCTGCACAGCCACATAAGAATGGGCCTTGGCCCTGGAAACCTTCCTTAAGAAAATAAAAAGCCCTCACAGCCTGTGCTGGGCCTACTGCCTTGTGCGGAAATATCTTTTCCTGTTTTAGACTCAAATGTCCTCCTTTTGTTCTGTGTAAGCCTGTGTGTCATATGGCACCTGGTTAACTCCTCTACTGTAGCCATTACTGGTGAGGAGGGAATCGGGTCCTTCTCTTGCAGCAGGAGAAGGGTATGTGCAGACCATCACCCTGCATCAGCTGCAGGGTGAGACCCACTGGCCCTGGGGGCACCAATATGCAAACACTGAAGCTGATCTTGCTTTTTCTCTTCTCTATTTGAGGGAAACGTTGTTCCATCCAGTTCCTGCATGAATTGTGTCTTTCTTGGTGACTTTGAACCATGGAGCGGGTTAACATCCTGGGACTCCTCTCCTGGAGGTGACAGTGGGTGTCACTTGCCTGATAGCTGTCATCAAGGAAATCTGGCTGTAGGAAGAGGGAACCCAGCCATGAGAATAGGATTCCAGAGGAAGATTTAAACCCTAGTTCCTAGAGCACTACCAGGTACGTAGTATGTAGATGAATGAAGGGAGGACTGAGAAGAAGAAAAAAATCAACCTTATCCGGCAACTTATGAGGATAAAAAATGGTGCTAGATCTGGACAATAAGGTTCTCAGCCAGAACCCAGGCACTATTCATAGAACAAGAACATGAGGTCCCGCTCGATGCTGAGCTACTCGAAATTCCTCATTAGAAATTAAATGGGCCCCAAACAACTCTATGTGAAACTGCGGCTGCCAGGCAACATCACAAGCCATGGGTCTCCATCAGGCCCAGGGCCGAGCTGCCTGCAGGAGACTGTTGAGATTGGGTTATTCATGCTGCTCCGCCCAGCACGCACCCTCTCTCCTTGCCTCCTTTCCAGAGTCTTCCTGTGCCTCCAGAGCATCCGCCAGATCCCCTCATCTCTCCACCTCCCCTGGTTTCTCCCTGAGGTCTTCTGCCACCAGCCCATCGGAGGGGCAGCTACCCTCCTCTCATACTCACCCAGAGTCCTTTCTTTCCACTTGTCACCACTGCTGCCCTTTCTCTTGTAACCAACGTCCTCCTTGGAAGCTATAGTACCCTCTTCCTTCCTCTAAATCCTGTCATCTCACAGTTTAAATCCTTTGATATCTTCTAATTTCTCTTAAGATAAAGACCAACACCCTTAACAAAGCCACGTAAGGCCCTGAGTGAGCTGGCCCTTGCCAACAGCGTCAGCTGAGGATGAATAAGTTCCCACGACGCGCATGGATTTATGTGGTAGAGAGTTTATCTTTAACCTAAATGAATATGCTCCCTACTGCCAGGCATAGAGACCTCCACCTCAGATTCTTGAGCCTTACACTCGTGCAACAAGTATTTATCAAGTGCATACCTGACACAGGACACTGAGGCAGACACTGAGGATATAGCAGTAGAAAAAAACAAAAAAAGCAAGTGTGACCCTTGCCCCTCAAGGAGTTAAGACTCTAGCCCATTGGCTCTCTCAAACTTCAGTTTGCATCAGAATCACCCTGCGGGCTGCTTAAAACCCGGCCCCACCCCCAGAGTTTCTGACTAAGTAGGTCTGGAGTGGGGCTGGAAGATTTGCATATTCCTAACAAGTTGATAGGCTGATGCTGTTGGTCCACAGCCCACACTTTGAGAACTCCTGCTCTAGGAAGGCATAAAGGTAAAACACAATTAATTACACAGTACTTTATTTACTTACAATATACGCTGAGGAGAAGCATAGGGTATTATGGTCTAAGTTAGCCAAGGCTTCCTTGAGAAGTCATTGAGCTGAACCTTGGGAATGAACCAGAATGGGATGGATGAAAAAGGAGAGGGAGTAAGATCATTCTAGGCAGAGGGCCTTTGTGAAGTTTTGATGCATTTGGAGAATTGAAAAAAGGCCTTGGTTGGAGGTCAGAACAAGAGTGAGAGCGTGCTCTCAGATGAAGTTGGACTCTTACCTTCCTTTACCAATCTGCTTAACAGGTGGTGTTTCCTGCTGGTCAACTAACAGAACACTTCTCGACCGAGGATGCACATTGGAATCACCTGGGGAACTTATAAAACTGCTAATGCCCAGAAATTCTGATTTAATTGGTCTAGGTCGGGACCTGGATTTTGATAATTTTTTAAATCTCCCCAAGTGATTCTATTTCGCAGCCAGGGTTGAGAATCTAAGAAGATTGCAATTTCCATCTTTTGTATCCCTTCTCCAAAGGACTTAGGATTTCTTAGGATTTTCTTCTTTTCCAGTAGCTTGACATATTCTTGAATACGAATTCTTCACTTCCTCTTTAAGATATATCCCCTGGGATCCGTTGTAAGATGAGAGAATGCAACACAAAATTCACTAGTAGTTTCTTCTTTTAAGCAATCAACAAAGTAAAAATGGAAACAGGAGAGAAAAAGACTGATTTTAGTCAGCTGAGAATATCATTTTAAGTTGTGGTCATTGGCTTTTAGGCCATAGAATTTCTGTTTGAGGTTGAAATTTTCCACAATTTTATCTTATTTCAAGTAAACGTTCTGTTGTTGCTCATACTTGTAGTTATAAATATCAGAGAGAAGGACTATGTCTTATAGAGTCAGATATTTCCCACATAACATAATTTTCAATGACCGAATAAAAAGTTAATATAGAAGTGGTCATTATTTTATATTTCTATCCCCATTTACCTGTAGGCTCATGGTTTTTCCCCATTACACTTCTTTAAGGGAGACCAATCTTATTCCACTCTCCCCTCACACTGTCACTGCAGTCAATGAACACTTATGAAGGGAAAGAAGAGAAGGAAGGAAGCCTGAGAGAATGGGAGCAGGGAGAGGAGAGAAAAAGCACTGAGAGCAAGGGTGACCTCAGGATCCTGCGCACATGGCAGGAAAGGAGAAGCAAGGGGGCGCTCTGTGGGTGGAGCGTTGAGGCACTCCGCACACGCTGCTTCATTTTATCCTCCCAAATACCCTGTATGATGGGTACTATTATTCTCATTTTGCCCACAAGGAGCCAAGACTGAGAGAGTTTAAGGTCGCACATTTTTTACTCCATGCTAGACGCTGTGTTAAGTGCTTCCCATGAATTATTTTCTTAAACCCTTACAACTGCTTGAGTTGGGCACCACTATCCCGTTTTTACAAAGAAATCATTTTGGAGAGGCAAAATCACCTACCTGATCATACATACCTAATCAGGGGAGCAAGTGGGATTTGAACTCAGGCAGGACCTTCTCACCCCACTTCCAGGCTCTTCACACTAAGTGGGAAGGATGTGGTTCTCTATGACCCAGGGTCCCTGGCGTTTTCAGTGATACCACATTGCAGAGGAAGAATATGTTTGAAGCATAGAAAAAGGAAGGTCAATCAAGGAAGGACTTACAGAGGAACAGGGGGAAGACTTCCCTGGTGGTCCAGTGGTTAAGACTCCGCGATTCCAATGCAGGGGGTGCAGGTTCGATCCCTGGTCAGGAAACTAAGATCTCGCATGCTGTGCAGAGCGGCCAAAACTAATAATAATAATAAAATAAAAAGCATTTGAAAATTAACCTATCTCTGTGGACAGACAAAAATTTTAAAAAAGAAGGAACAGGGAAGATGAGACACTAGAAGACACTGGTTGACACTTACGAATGTTGTCTCCCTGGGACGACCTGTGTGGAACTACATACCTGGCTCCGAGCAGAGGACAAAAGGGAGAAAAATCACGACTTCTGTTCTTAAAGACTCACGAGAGGTTGTAAATAGATGTTATGTGCATGAGAACACAAATGGAAAAGGGACACCGTGTAAATAGCCCCAGTTAAAAATGCACATGTACCAAGGGCACTGTGGAAACTGGACCAAGGACCTGGAACCAGGGAGTGTAAGCTGGGACCAGAGGTTGGTTGGTGGGAAAGAAGGGGTGAGCAGGAGAAATGCTTTGAAGGTGACTGTGTGAGGAGCAGAGGATGTGGACTTTGCCAGGGTGGGATGTACTAGTCGACAATTTAGCCAAGATGTGGCAAAAGGTGAGGGCAGCGGGGTCACAGAGTTGAAAGGCTGGCAGACCTCGCTAGAGTCCTTAGAACTGCTGAGTGTTAATGAAGAGTCCTACTCAACAGGCCAACCAACCTTCTCCAGCCAGAGTTGGAAAGGACCTTAGAGGTCATCCGGTCTGCTGCTACTCAAAGTGTGGTCCTCAGAGCTTGTTAAAGATGCTGACGCTCAGCGCCCTCCCACTCCTGAATTAGGATCTACAGGGTTTTTTTTGTTTTTGTTTTTTGCGGTACGCGGGCCTCTCACTGTTGTGGCCTCTCCTGTTGCGGAGCACAGGCTCCGGACGCGCAGGCTCAGCGGCCATGGCTCACGGGCCCAGCCGCTCCGTGGCATGCGGGATCTTCCCGGACCGGGGCACGAACCCTTGTCCTCTGCATCTGCAGGCGGACTCTCAATCACTGCGCCACCAGGGAAGCTCAGGATCTATGTTCTAACAAGATCCCCTGGTTAATTGTACAAACATTGAAGTGTATGAAGCACTGAAGGAGAATTCATCAGGGATAACAGCTCTTGCCTCCTGTCAGTGTGCAAAAGAACTATGCCCAGAATGCTAAGGAACCAGAATTTCGTTGAAGAGGGAAGAGGCTTTTTCATGCATCTTGTTGTTTAATGCTTCCCTAACATTGCCTGGTACTGCTAGAATATTGAACTTCGTGAGAGATGAAAGGTGAGCCCTAAGCCGTGGAACAGTAAAAGGTGTGGTTTAGCATCCTACAGGTCTAACGTCAGTGATTTCAGGATACTTCAGCCAGCTGATCCTGGTTGCTGCGACCCTATTATGAAGCACAAAACCCCTACAAAGGCCAGAGAGTAGAGGCCTCTGGGAAGAGTGGTCTGAGGAATGAGAAGGGAGCCCGGTGTGACGCAGGTGATCCAGAGAGCCAGACCTGCCTCCCAGGATCTTGGTGGTTGTTAAATATTTCAAGCTGGTGGTAGCTTGAAAGCAGCTGTGGTGGGAATCTTTATACCACAGAAATCAACAAACGCTAACAAATCCAGGCTTGCTTTCTTTCAGAGAGCCAGTTTAGCGGCACACCACTGTGGGAGAGTACAGGTGGGAGGAGAAAAAGTCCAGGAGTTAGTACATGTAAAGTGTGGAGGGAGAAATTCAGGGAAGAAGACAAGTGAAATCCTAGGAAATGATGCTACTAGAGGTCCCTCATTCCAAACTCCTGGTAGTAACTGGGATTCATCCACTAGCCTCACTTCTAAAAGTCCTTTTCACAGGGCTGTCTCAAGAGTGGGAGTTCATTGAAGCTTTGAAGGAAGTGAAAAGGTGTGAACTGATGTGGAGAATCAAGTCATGAACTGACCAGAGAAACATATAAAGATGGCTGGGCAGCTAATGCTCTATGTGGGTAAAATGTCCCGGTAAGTTTTCATCTGCTGGGGTATAAGCCCAGAGAAGGTGCATGGTGGGTTCATCTAGGATGGGGGCTTTTTGTCAAACACATGGATGTGTGTTTCATTCTTATTATGTTTGCATCCAAACCAGTCTTTTCTGGTGACTTAGATGTACCCCTTGTGCTCCTGATATTATCATTACTTCTGGTTAAAAAACAAGTTTCTGATAAAGAAGCGTGTCATTAGAATGCACCTCTCGCTCTCCTTTTTATTAAGTTGTCAAATGCATTTCATAAACTATATCCCCAAACATCTCTGCTTCAGCCAGGCCACGTTCCTTAGTTTCCATTGAAAATGTCTTGAACTTTCCCACCTCTAAAGCTTTGCTTCTTCTGTGCCTCTTGTTTGGGATGCCACTCCCTTTCCTGTCCTCCTTGTCAACTCTACTCAAACCTCAAGACCGAACACTACCTCCTCCAGGAAGTCTTCCCTGATCACTCCAGCCTGTAGTAAACTCTTTCTCCATTCAACACTAACTGTCTGGACAATGTCCTTGGGGATTGTGTCTTCTATTTTTTCAAATGAATATCAGGAGGTATGGTCTATCTACTGCAGAGTTCCAACTATGCAGACTTATGACAGTCAACAGTTGCCTTCAGGAGGGCACTTGATAAAAATAATACACATTTTCTGCCTTCACAAATCTTCTCTCCACCGTCAAGTTCCTCAGTAGTCTTCTAAGAATGCCTCCCCTTTGCCAGTTATCATTCTTCTCTGTTTGTTGTTCTAAAACTAGACATTGTGACAATACCAGTGGCACTGCTGCCCTTCCTTTCATCATACCAGCCAGCTCAAGCTGGCAAAAAGGATCAACTGACTTTGGTTCCAATCTAAATCTTTGCTTTTAGATGATCAAATAACATAAACCTAATTTAAGTAAACAAGAATAATGTGTTTTTATAATACAATAGGCTTACCCTTACTGGGGCAAAGGGAAAAAAAGAAATACCTTGATAATCCTAACTGAGTCTCTAATTAGCTAAACAGAAAGGAATATAGTTTTGAGAACTGGGAGAAGGGAGCAGTGCAAATATTCCCAGACCCCCTCCCTGGCACCCCCATGGCAGCCCGTTAGGTAGTAGGGAGGCCTGATCATGTAGGCACGTTTCTTACATGTACAGGGATTTTCCTTGAAGAGAGGATTTTTTTTTTGCCTCCTGGTGCCTTATGAAATACTAAGACTGGGTCGTGTCACACATGGACATGACCAGATCTCTGGAAGAGCTAATTATAAACATGGTGTTTATTTTCTAGGCCTCGTGTCATCTGGTTTTCTTTTCATTTATATGAAATAGGAGACATCAGCTTTGAAGACTTGCTGACACTTTAATGAAAAGAACTTTGGTTGTGAGTTGGTTGCTTTTTATTTCTGTTTCCATGCAGTCCCTAAATTGAATATCTCAAATTCACTTTGGAGGTGAGATTCACATCTTACTTTCTACTAGAGAAAATCCACAAATTAGCACAGGATGGGAATCTCTCCCTGACTCCGAAGGCAGGGCAGAGGGACAAGTCCAGTACAAGTCTCTGATACACTCATGATTTCCCCTCCTTTGTTTGGCCAAGGTTAAATTGTTCTATATTATACTGACACAATGTTATACATAAACACCCAGGTTACAAACCCCTTCCTTCCCTTCCCCCAATTTACACATACCCTAGTTTTTTTTCAGAGCAACTCAACAGAATCTGGAGATAATTTATCACAGGATAAGAATTCTTTCTCAGTTCATTGCTCAGAAAATTTATAACCCTTTGGTGGTTTTTCAAGACCATCAAAGAAGTAAGTTGAAAATAAGTAATAGCAAAGGCAACTAAATTCTTAAATAGTGTTTTTCACATTCAAATATCCTTAAGAGTCAAAATATAGAATAAAACTTCCTCCTTAAAACAGATAAAAATAACATTCTTAAAAACTGTTGTATTTTTCTTAGCTTCACTCAATCAAAACTATACCTCATTAGCAGGCTGTGAGGGAGATAATACACTATGGTTCCTGGACTTTGGAAGCCAACATTTCAAAAGAAGAAAACGGATAAGCACAAAGAAGTTATTAAAGACATCTGACTGAAGTGCATGTGTTTATGACCTGCAATAAACATAGAACAAGCAACATGTATCCATTAGAAGATGGGAGAGCAGGGGCTGGCTAGGGGTGACACACAAGAAGGAGTGCTGGGAATCAAGTTGGCTTGGCGTTGTGCTGGAAAGATCTTTTGAAAGGGAATGCCTACGGAGATTAGAAGAAAAGGAGAAATGATTTGGCAGGAAAGATTAGAGATAATACTTACGTAGGTCTTCTTTAACTTATTGTACTAATGTTTTCTAGTTTTGTGTACAGAGGTCTTAAATATCTTTAATTGGCTTTAATCCTAGGTATTGATGTTTTCTGATGCTATCTTAAATGGCATATTTTATTTATTTAAAAAAATTTTTTTATTTAAGTATAATTGATTTACAATGTTGTGTTAATCTCTGCTGTGAAGCAAAGTGACTCAGTTATACACATATAAACATTCTTTCTTATATTCTTTTCCATTATGGTTTATCACAGGATATTGAATATAGTTCCCTGTGCTATACAGTAGCACCTTGTCATTTATTCATTCTATATATAATAGTTTGCATCTGCTATCCCTGAACTACCAATCCTTCCCTCCCCCACCTCCCTCCCCCTTGGCAATCACAAGTCTGTTTTCTATGTCTATGAGTCTGTTTATGTTTTGTAGACAGGTTCATTTGTGCTATATTTTAGATTCCACATATAAGTGATATCATATGGTATTTGTCTTTCTCTTTCTGACGTACTTCACTTATTATGATAATCTCTAGTTGCATCCATGTTGCTGCAAATGGCATCATTTCATTCTCTTTTATGGCTGAGTAGTATTCCATTGTATATATATACCACATCTTCTTTATCCATTCATCTGTCGATAGACATTTACATTGTTTCCATGTTTTGGCTATTGTAAATAGTGCTGCAGTGAACATTGGGGTGTGCGTGTATCTTTTTGAATTATAGTTTTGTCCAGGTATATGCCCAGGAATGGGATTGCTGGATCATATGGTAATCCTATTTTTAGTTTTCTGAGGAACCTCCACACTGTTTTCCATAATGGCTGCACCAATTTACATTCCCACAACAGTGTAGGAGGGTTCCCTTTTCTCCACACCCTCTCCAGCATTTGTTATTTGTAGACTTTTTGATGATGGCCATTCTGACCCATGTGAGGTGGTACTTCATTGCAGTTTTGATTTGCATTTCTTTAATCGTTAGTGATGTTGAGCATCTTTTCATGTGTGAAATGGCATATTTTAAATTTTTTAAAAAATTTGTTTATTGCTGACAGGTAGAGATAGAGTTGATTTTTGTATATTGTCCTTTCATTCACTGACTTTGTTATATTCATTTATTAAATTAGTTTGGCTATAAATCCTTTCTTTTTTTTTTCTTTTTTTTTTCTTTGCAGTACGTGGGCCTCTCACTGCTGCGGCCTCTCCCATTGCGGAGCACAGGCTCCGTGGCCATGGCTCACAGGCCCAGCCGCTCCGCAGCATGTGGGATCCTCCCGGACCGGGGCACGAACCCATGTCCCCTGCATCAGCAGGCGGACTCTCAACCACTGCGCCACCAGGGAAGCCCCAATCCTTTCATATTTTTTACACTCACTATTATTACAGCTTTGTTTCTTCCTTTCCAATTCTTATAGCTTTGACTCTATTTCCTGCCTTAGTGCACTGCTTAGGATCACTGGTATAATGTAGAATAGAAGCGATGCTACCAGGCATCTCTGTCCTCTTTACAGTCTCAGGGAACAAGACATAAATGTGCTGTCTGCTTTAGCTTTGATGTAGATACTCTTCATTAGACTAAGGGTTTTCTTCCTATTCTTTATTTACTAGGAGCTTTTATTATAAATGGGTGTTAACTTTTATCAAATGTGTTTTCTGCATATATTGGATGGATCACAGGATTACTCTCCTGTATTCTGTTAATGTGCTGAGTTACACAAACTGATTTTTAAATGTTAAACCAACCTTGCATTCTTTTGCTCTCTGTGCTTTAGTTCTCTATCTTAAAGCTCGTTAATCCTTCCTTCAACTGTGTCAATCTGCTTTTAAGTTTATCCCAGTTATTATATTTATTATGTGCTTTAGTTTTACAATTTCATGTCATTCTTTTTCATAGATTCCAATTCTCTGATGAAATTCTCCATTTTGCCATTTATTTTCTTGAACATATTAATCAGTTTTTTTAAAAATATACTTAACATTCATGTCAGATAATTTCAGTGTCTGGATCTCCTGCTGGTCTCTTTCCATTGTCTCTTACTTCTTTTCTTGTGGGTTTTCGATTATTTGGTCTTGCCAAGTACTCTTTTATTACATACCAGACATTATGTATGAAAAACCGTAGAGATTATTTAAAGCTCTGTAGTATATCTTCCTCCTTTTGATTTTGACAGATAGGGTAAGGCCGGTCACTTTAAACTATCCCGGGACTGAGCTGACTCAAAGTCTGTTTACTGTCAGCCTGGCTTTACTCCTGAGGAGTACCTCCCTGTGGGGCTTGGCCGAGGCCCGGACTTTTTCCTGGGCCAGTCTTTCTTGGCACACCCTATACTCCAACTCTGCCTCTCCCCGACCCCAGCCCACGGAGACTGTTTTCATCTCTGCTTAGTTCTTAGCTTCTGGCTGCCACCTTCTTCTCAGCTTCTGCTGTAGCTGCCATTCCCCACCCCTGACAAATTGGCAAAGGCCTCAAGGGGAAAAGCAGCAACATATATCGGGCTACACTCTTTTTTTTTTTTTTTTTTTTTTTTTTTGCGGTACGCGGGCCTCTCACTGCTGTGGCCTCTCCCGTTGCGGAGCACAGGCTCCGAACGCGCAGGCCCAGCGGCCACGGCTCACGGGCCCAGCTGCTCCGCGGCATGCGGGACCCTCCCGGACCAGGGCACGAACCCGTGTCCCCTGCATCGGCAGGTGGACCCTCAACCACTGCGCCACCAGGGGAGCCCCCGGGCTATACTCTTTACTTCCCTTCTCTCTGATGATCTTGGCCCCTAAAGTCTTCCCTTCCTTGATAGTTCTTCAGTGCCATCAAATAAATGTGTTTTTTTAATGCTTTATCCAACTTTCCTAGTTGTGTTGGATGGGAACATGCTAGTCCATCATAGCCAGTGTGGAGGTTTATATCATTCGCAATTAAGTGTTCATTGACAACATAGAATCAGAGGAATTTTTCAGGTGGGAATGGTTTTCTGTGAAATGTCACTGTATCAATTAACCTTATGTTAAAAAGTCTTAACTCCTCGGCTGTTTAAATTGAGGAGGTACAACAGGGAGGTCAGAAATGTAGCTATACTTTCATTTTTTTTCTCTGAAATGAAATGATGTGCCTATTTTATCTGTTAAGTTGGGTTCTCAAGCTACCGTACATGGTAATGGTCTAGGGTTTTTTGTTTGTTTGTTTGTTTGTTTTGTTTGTTTTTTTATAGTTGTAGCTCGTGGACTCTAGATCACGGGCTCAGTAGCTTTGGCACATGGGCTTAGTTGCTCCACAGCATGTGGGATCTTCGGACCAGGGATCGAACCCATGTCCCCTGCGTTGGTAGGTGGATTCTTAACCACTGCACCATTGGGAAGTCCCGTAATGGTCTAGTTTTTAAACCAGATATTTCATGCATTATTTTCTTTGCACACTTATGAAAGCCTAAAGGAAAGACATATTATTTCTCAAACTATAGACCATTCTACTTGAGCTGCTCCAACTAATATATTATAAATTCATAAGAAGTAGCATTGAGAGGAACACTAGAACAGTCTAAGACATAGGAGAATACAAAATATGTTCAATTTGAAGCATGGAACTCAGACTTCTGCCCCAGGAGATTGTGATTCCATAGATTTGAAGTAGGAAATTTCCAGATGATTCCTTTGCAGGTAATCTGAAGATATACTTTTGAGAAACACTAGTTTGTAGATTTAACCCTAGTAATTCCCAAGGTTTACTGTTACTCAACTGTGTTATATTTGTTTCATGAAAACAAGAAACTGATCTGAAGTTTTTGGAATTCCATGTACATTTAATTTTTAATGTGATTACTGTCCAAAATAGTATTCATTGCACTAGTGTAGTGTAATACTTAAGTGTATGAGTTTGGGAATCAGATTGCCTAATGTTCAAATTCTAATCCTGTCCTAAATAGCTGTGTGACTTTGGACAAGTAACCTAACTTCTCTGAACCCTGGTTGGGGATTAAATTGTTGAAATGTATGCAATGCGTTTATCATTGATAAAAGCACTTTTAAAATACTAATTATTACAACAACCTTGTGAGTAGATGGCATAATTTTTCTTGCTTTCCTAGTGGGGAAATTTAAGTCTAGAAAATTTGAGTAAACTATTTAAGCTGAAGTAGTTACGGAGTGGCAGAGGCAGTGGTGAGGCTCAGGTCTTTATGAGCCTATTCGTTGGCTCGTACTCTAAACTTCTTCCCACTGTCCAATGTCCCCGACACCCACACCACCTGGTGGGTATAAATATTATCTCAAGAAACATTTTCCCTAGCTCAGTGCCACTCGGAGTGTTTCTTCAGCATCGATATCATGCAGGAGCATTTTAGAAATGCAAATACTCATGCCCCACCTCAGGCTTACTGAATCAGAAACTCTAGGGATGGGACCCAGCAATCTGAGGTTTACCAAGCTCTCTGGGTGATTCTGCTGTAAGTTTGAGAAGCACACAAGTAGATCAGTGGTTCTCATCTTTGGCTAGTCATTAGCATTACCTGAGGAGCTTCAAAAAAAAAAAAGAAAGAAAAAAAAAACCCAGATGCCAGGTGCAACCAGACCAATTAAATCAAAATCTATGGAGGCAAGACCCAGCTATCAGCTTCCCAGGTGATTCTATGTGTGGACAAGATTGAGAACAACTGGCTAGATTTTTGTCTGCTAGATAGCCCCTATCCACAAAACTGATAGTTCCTTTATCCCTTACACACTCCCGCCTTTTTTAGGTTCCCAACGGTCCCTGGGGATATCTCGTAGATGCTCAGGGTAAAGTGTGGACTATGCTCTCTGGCTACTGCCATGCCTGGTCTACCCTGGCCATCATTTGCACAGCCTGTGCCACTTGCTCCCAGCTGCCAACATCCCAGCCTCATAGATGCCTTGTCCCGGTGCTGCATCTCAGGCTAAACACCATTCACTGCTCAGTGGTGGATCTGGACCAGAGCAGGAAACTGGCTTCCCATCCTCTAAGTTCTGCTCTTTTATTGTGGGATGGCTCTCTTTGTTTGCAAAATAGGCCTTTCAGTTCAAGGTGTTCACCTGCTCCTGCAGTAGCTCAGCTGGGATGATTTTTTTTTTTTTTTTTTTTTTTTTTTTTTGCGGTACGCGGGCCTCTCACCGCTGTGGCCTCTCCCGTTGCGGAGCACAGGCTCTGGACGAGCAGGCTCAGTGGCCATGGCTCACGGGCCCAGCCGCTCCGCGGCATGTGGGATCCTCCCGGACCGGGGCACGAACCCGCGTCCCCTGCATCGGCAGGCGGGCTCTCAACCACTGCGCCACCAGGGAAGCCCAGCTGGAATGTTTTAAAGAGCTACCATGCTGTTAATCAGGGGCATCTCTCCTCTCCAATCTTCAGGTCCTATTGCTGAGCCTGCTCGTTGTGCCAGGTTCCACCTTAAGTAGGGATAAACCCTCTTTCTGGAGCTCCTCCATCACACTGCGGTTTGCCTGCTGTCACCAGCATCTTATTCATCAGACCTGCCCATGGATGTTGGAACCGCTTCAGCCTAAATGGCGCCTAACTGCACCTGCCATATCTATAAATTGGGCCAGCCAGTATTCTTGCTATAAATATAGGGAATGAGATATATTTAGTGAGGCTAGTATTTAAATTTCATAACTATGGTAACATGAACATAGGAACTAATTCATTCAGAATCAGACTGAATGGAAAACTGAATTTTGGTGGGTGTACCTTATATTTTATTTTCAATACTTTTATATTTTGAGATAATTGTAGATTTGCATGCAATTATAAAAAAACAATTGAGAGAGCCCGCATACGCTTCATCTAGTTTCCCCAATGGAACTAACTATGGAAGCATATCACAGCTAGGAAATTGGCACTGATACAATCCATCAACGACATTCAGAGATCACCAGTTTTAGTTTTACATGCACTCATGTGTGTGTCTGTGCATGTATTTAGTGCTATGTAATTTTATCACACACATAGATTGATATGGCCACCAAACTACAGAACATTTCCATCACAAGGATCTCTTATGCCACCCTGCTGACACCACCCTGGTGGGAGAATAGGAGCATTGCCTGCTTCCAACAGGCAGGAAATGTTAGAGCAGCTCCCAGATCAGTCCTACTAACACCACCGGGCAAGAGAATTGGAGTACCACCGCCTGACTCTGCATGGGTGGGGTGGGGAGGGAGATCAGCTCCCAGTGAAATGAAGGGTGAGCAAGATGAAATTTCCCCTTAGGGTCTGGCTAGGGTAGGACGGGTATTGCCACAAAGGCTTTCCACGTGAGGCTTCTCTTTTGTTGGTTCCTTGACTGGAGGAACAGACTTTTCTTAGAGCTTACTTTATCTGTGTCTGTTGGTAGTTCCAGGATGGAGGCCACTAGAGTTCCTGTCTGGGATTTATGGAAGGCAGTAAAGAAACCTAAAAAACTCATCCCTCATCACCGTCCCAAAGTCCCTAGCAGTCCACCTTCTTCTTTCCTCCTTGGAGTGTTCCTCTGTTTGCTTGTTGTGTTATGTCCACAGTTATAAGAGGGAGGACCTAGGAGGCTCCATCTTGGCTAGAACCAGAAGTCTGATCTATACTTGATTTTTTTTTTTTTCTTTTTTTTTTGCAGTACGCGGGCCTCTCACGGTTGTGGCCTCTCCCGTTGCGGAGCACAGTCTCTGGACGCACAGGCTCAGCGGCCATGGCTCACGGGCCCAGCCGCTCCGCGGCATGTGGGATCTTCCCGGACCGGGGCACGAACCCGTGTCCCCTGCATCGGCAGGCGGACTCTCAACCACTGCGCCACCAGGGAAGCCCAATACTTGATTTTTAAGAGGAATAAGTAGATAACAGGTATGTTGATACCAATAATTAATTCACAGAAGCAACTTTTCATGATGTTATCATTTTAGTTTCACTCAGTACTCTACATGTGTCATAAATATTATGCCATAGTAAGTGACAAGAGTTCACTTTCAAAATGAGACTATTCTGTAAATAACTCCTGAAGCATCAAAGAAAATTAAATTCTCTCTGTCGTTTTGTGTGGGTGTACTGAGATGAGTTTAATTCTCCAAACAATGGTTGTTTTCCACTTAACAAGAAACCTACCAGCGAACCAATTTGGCTAAAAGAGATTTTATTGCACATGGAAAACTTGGAGCAGAGTTAGATAATTGACCAAATATGAGGACAGTTTTAAAAATAGCACCACTGAAGATAAAGATCCTAAACAGCACTCAGAGATGCAATGTCTTTCTTCAAGTACGTGGAGCTTATTATGTAGAAATATCCACTGGCTAAGCAAGACAAAAGCATTGATTGAATAAACCACATCTGGATTTCAAGGGAACCCCATTTAGCCACAAAATTGGATTCTTCCTCTTGTTCGTATCTACATTTGCAAAATAAGCATCACTATTTTGATTCTGTTTAGTTAGAAATAATGTTTTTTCAAATCAGAGAGCTTATTCCTTTAAAATATTTTGGTAAGTGATGTGTAAAATGAAAGACTAAGAACACTTTGGAGTTTCCACATTAGGTGAAAGCAAGCCTGTATCTCCCAAAATTATTTGAAGTCCTTTGTTCAGAATCAGTCACTGAGAACTGAATATCTTCTTGATCGATGCTGAGAATTTAAATAGTGTTCAGAAAAAAAAAATAGTGTTCAGAGAGACTGGAAGGGTAAAAGATACTTTATTGGAAATGACACAAGCTCTGAAAACAGTACTATATTTTCCTAGCAAGACACTTCTTCTGGTAAAAGGTATATTGGGACACATCACAGTCTCAGGGTGGTGACATTATGAAATGTTAACTAGACCTTCTACTCCCACAAATATCTGAGGAAACAAAGAGCATTTGTTCAGTCTTAACCACTGCCCAAGACCAACTTTTTTTTGATTAAATTTTATTTTTTTTATTGAAGTATAGTTGATTTCCAATGTTGTGTTAGTTTCAGGTGTACAGCAAAGTGATTCAGTTATATACACATTCTTTTTCAGATTCTTTTCCCTTATAGGTTATTACAGGTTATTACAAAATATTGAGTATAGTTCCCTGTGCTACACAGTAGGTCCTTGTTTTTCTATTTTACATATAGTAGTGTGTATATGTTAATTCCAAACTCCTAATTTATCTCTCCCTGCCACCCTTTCCCCTTTGGTAACCATATTTGTTTTCTATGTCTGTGGGTCTATTTCTGGTTTGTATATAGCACCAACTTTTTAAAAACTCTGTCTCCATGATCGCAACTGAAGTAGATGCTTGGGGAAGGTGTGCTTGGTCTCTCCACAGTGATCTCCCTATGAAGTAGAGGGAACAGAAGGAATAAAACTCTTACTCATGACAGATTCTCTCAGTTTCACGTAAACGTGTTCCACGTGAGAAAGTAGGCAAGCTTAACATTTAAGCTTTCACGTTTAGTCAGAATAAAGGTTAGTTTCCAGGTAGATCAAAGAAAACTCTGACTACACAAAGATATAAACTATGGAACAATATTTTAGGGTTTGCTCTTTAGGCCCGAAGCATGGACCCTTCTAGAACACTGGAGCTGTTCTAATAAACAAGGGTTTCTGCCTCTTGGGATCGCCTTTGCCACTTCCATTACCATTTTGGGGCCCACACCCCTGAGTTGGACAAAATGAGCACAGTATACCTAAAGTTTTCCATTGCCCGGTGTGGAAGCAAAGCCTCAGCCCTTGTACCGGTATCTACGATGCGTTTCCGATTTATCATCTTCCGTTTTCTATTCGGATAGAAACTCATGGGAAGGGTGGAGGGGATATAGGTCTGCACCCCCATCACCATCTCCCTACCTGCTCTCCTCATCTCTCCCACCACTTTGGGCCGGCGGTTTAGTGATGTGATCCTTGAGTGGACACAGAAGGGACTGATTGTGCCAGTCTAAGGGCTCCCTTTCTGCACCCGCAGGAGTAGGGCTCTGGACAGAGGATACGGAGTGAAGACGGCTCTACCCACTGGTGGAGAGATGAGCCTAGCATGAATCTTTTGTGACAGTTATAAATATTGAGCTACAATATTATACAGCAACTGGAACCCCTCCCTGGAAAATAGCATATTTAAATAGAGTTTGCAAAAGGGTTAACTGAACAGAGGACACCCTTCCTGTTCACCCATAAAGAATGTTCTCAGCTGAGGACTACCCAGTCCTTGCAGGTGTGTCTTGGGTGATATGATGCTTTATCTGGTTACATCCTTTGGGCCATGCTCGTGATTGTTCTGCTCACTTGTCAAAGCCACACCAGGGGTCAACGGCAGATTCTTTTCTCAGTTCTCAAAGGCTGGCTCGTCTCTCTGAAATGCCACACACACGGAGACCTACTTATTTGTGTGAGTGCCAGTATTCTCAATCGAGTAACTGCTCGAGACACCTTTTCAGCTGTTTTTATTTTGGAGGAACAATCTCGGTTTCCTGCCTCTGGTTAACACGGGTGATTGGCTTTAGAGAAAGCCTTATTTTTATTATTTTTTCATTTACGAAATTAAGTTAGAATCTGTAAATGTGAGAGGAATTGGTTATTTGTAGACCTAACCAAGAGGAGTTTGGAAATACTCATCATAAAATAGCTGTAAATATTCCCTAAAGCAACTGCTTTCAGACTCTCCACAGAAAGACAAAGCCTACAGTAATATATGTGGTTTCATTTTATGTTCATGATAGATTCCTCTTTTTAGACTGTAATTTGGAAACAGTTCAACAGCTGAGTTGGCAACTAAAACCCACCCTCTAAAACATATAAGTGAAATGTGGATGCTATAATCCTAAGGGCAGAGCCTGCTCCCAGTTTGGCATTCTTTGGTTCCAGCTGTTGACTAGAGATAAGTTAGATTATAACAGTAAAACCAGAAAATGCTGTTAATGCAAATTCCTTGCATTGCATGTCTCTCTTTAAAGAGCAAGTGGACATTCTTGCAAATGACCAGAATAGGAGGCTATTTGTCTTTTCTCAGCCCAGCGACTGTAAGTAGATATGGAAGGCAAGGCCTCATGAATTTTATGTCACATTTAATTTTATTTTAAGGAGGTTAAAATAGAGGGCTTTAAAGCCTCAACCAGGCATGTCATTTTCGTTGTCCTTCTCTGTTCAGTGTTTCCTAGTTCACCACAACAAGCACTTACAATTTTCATAGTGAGGGAGAGGTTATTTTAGATCCCCAGTTATACATACCATGACGTTAAGACGAAAATTAAAATGATACAATCCCTTATACAGTACCTTATATAGACAAAGCGTGTTTTCATGAAGCAATATATGCTTGTATGGGGATGGAAGAAACCGGCAGACATACGCAAGGCATCTTGGACTCTTGGATACTTGTACAGTGATCACTCCAATTTCAATTATTCTCTCCATGGTCCCCATGAGTTCATTTTTATCTGTCTATCTATCTATCCATCCATCCTTTGTTTTCTCTCACAAAAGATGTATGACAGCTTACAAAGATAGATGGACAAATAAAATTTAATAGTGGAAGGAAAATGAAAAATAGATGTGGGTGTGCAAGATAGACGATAATGATTTGTAATCATGTTAACAATTGGGCCACAAGTGTAGTCTTCTAAGATTTTTCTTGGCCACTCCAAAAGGAAAAATCTGGTTGGTCACTAGATTCAGGATCTACGGGATCAAAACAAACCATTTACTTGGTAGAAGCCCTTTGTTCTTGGAACTAGAGCCAGACAGGAAATTCTTCTAAGAGGCTCGTAAGAAAGACAGTATCCTGTGATGAACACCCGTGACAACATCTTTGCAATAGAGGTGGTGACCTATTTCTTACACAACGCACCCCCCCCCCATGTAGGCTGGTGACATCATATTCAAGAGCAGGTCTGTAAAAATGGATTCTGCAGCTGGCAGTCAGTCCAGCTTCATCTAGAATCTGACCATGTACACATATGAAGTCTCAGGATAGTGTATGGACCCAGTCTGTACTTAATAAAGGTAAGCAATTAGTATTATTGCTACACACTGTTGCGTGTCAGATGTGTGCCTACTTCTGATGGCGAAGAGATGGGCTCCACGCATGCAGCGGAGTGAACTTGGTGGGCAAGAGCATCTCTGAGCTCACAGCTCTCACCTCGCACGCACTTGTGTGATCTCAAAATGCAGCCGCGTTCAAGTTGGGTGATGCCACATGTGGGCTCTCTAGGGAAGACAGGCTTGCTCCAGGTAACGCTTGAAAAGCCGAAACTCCATAGTTACAGCCAGTATTGGGAGGAAGCCAAATCTGAGCTAAGTGGAGAACCTTCCCAGCAGAAACCTGCCAGCTTCAGCTCTTCGTTCTAGGAAGATTCAGACTCCTTTTAAGGAGTTAAAAAGATGAGAAGTCCTTTGGGATTTCCCAGGATGGAAGAGAGTGAAGATTTGGCTTTTCGCTCATTAGTCCCAGGTGACTCCGAGATCCAGCAGGATCTCCCGTCTACATTCTGCTCCCCTTCCCTCATCCTCCCCGTCTTGCCCTCTCTTTCTAAATCTCATTAAATGGTTCATCACAGTTGGTCCTATCATGTCAGAAGGCAGGGACTGCCAGAACCTGCCTAGAACAGAATTCATCTGGAGTTGAAATACCCTCCGCCTGGGTTAATCTCCTCGGTGGTTGCACGTAAAGCACGGGGCAGCATGTGGTGGAGATTAGGCATGCCTCGGTGTTGAATTCTGAGCTCCAGGATGTGTGTGGGCCCGCATCCCTCACAGCCACGTCACTTTCTTCTTTTAATGAAAGCTGAAACCCAGCTCCTGCCAGAGGACAGTGGGAGTGAACAAATGTATAGGAAAAGAAAATAGACATGGTTAGGAAGGCTGGCTGCCCGACCCCTGGTCTGGGCTGGAAACAGCCCACCCCCTCCTTCCTAGCCCGTGGAATGCAGGAGGGGCTGCAAGAGAAGCCAGGAGGGCTCCTGGGGAGGAATTAAGGTTCGGTATGTTTCTGGCTTCTCTGTAAATACTGGACACCTCCGAATGGAAGAACAGCTGAGAAGAGTGACTGCTAATCCCCCAGTGCCAGGAGGAGGCCTGCCTCTCCCTTCTAGATCCCAGCAGATGGTGGATGAAACAGGCTTCCCTCGAGGCAAGGGCAGCAGGAACTGTCCCACCTTCTGTTCCTTCAGCCAGCCCTGCACGTCTCCCTCATGGCCTGTCCCTGCCCAGAAGGGCCTCGCCGGCCCTCGAGAGCCTTGGGGACACGCCCCGGCTTTGGCTTTCGCCGTCCGGCTGGGATGCTCAAGGTCAGCCAAGCTGGACTCGGGCCAGCACTGGCAGCTTGGGAAGCCTTCAGCGAAATTCCGCGGGCCTGGGGAAGAACAGCCAGGCAGTGTCGCCACGTCTCTCCCTCTGTGAATTACCTGGGGAAGAGGGGCGGTGACTTATTTAAAATGCACATGCACTCTTCCAGGGTGAAACCTGGGAATCTGAATTACTGTTAGAGGTAACTTGGCTGCAAGTGGTTCTAGCATTCTACTTGGGGAAACAGCAGCCCGAGTGGACTGGAAGGCATTTGGGGTGGTGGATAGGAACAGGGTGTTGTCTGGTGCCTGGATTTGAAGCCTTACTCTTCCGTTTGCTCAGCCGTGTGACCTTGAGCAAAGCAGGCGCAACGGTTCCCTACCTCATAGGATACAAACCAGTCTTTCTCAATGGCAGGGCACAGCCATTCTCGGGTTTTTAAATCAATTTAGTCACAATTCATATCAAAAAATGTAACTGGGAGGTTGGCTACACAGCAATGTGAATGTGCTTAACGCTACTGAACTGTACAATTTTAGTTGGTTAAGGTGGGACATTTTATGTTTTGTATATTTTACCAAAATTAAAAAAAAAGAGAAATGTCTAGACTACACCACAGAAGGTTAAGTCATTTTTATATACTTACGTAGACACGACAGAAGCCAATCTCAATTTTCAAATTAAATGGATCCCTGAAAAAATTGTGTCAAATGAAAATCAGTCATTGAATCTTATTTTCCATTGACTTATAATTTAAGTCAATATATAAAAACAGCGTTTAGAGTTTTAAAACGTGGAAATTGAGCAGTATTGCAATGAACAAATATCGAACCATCATAGATCTTTAAGGGGAAAAAAGTGTTCTTACCATAAATATAGTGCATAAGAAACTATGTTTTGTTCTAAGTGGGAAAAAGTGAAATTGTTTTTAAACATTTTAAGGGTGAAGATTATTTCATGAAACTGGTCTCAGTATTCCACTGACCTACCCACCCCTGCTCCCGGGCAGACTGATTCCTAGGTGGGTGGACTGGAATTGGCCTCCTGCGCCCTGCAAGTATTTACAAAGGATTCAGGGAATAACCGTGGTGTTCAGTGATCTGCTAGACTTTCCAGGAGTTCCCTTTACACATATGGCAGTGAATGTGGGAATGTGCCACCAGTCACTCCCAAGGAGAAACTCTTTCTTTCACACAAGTGTTAATGCACTTCAGTCCTACTCTGCTTTAAAAATAATGAAATACTTCCTCAGGAAGGCTTTCTCTGAACCCTCTTTTGAATCCCTCTTTTTGTGACTATCTCAATGATTCCCTCGTTCTTCCTAGTGTGTACCGTAACTGTCCCTGGCTTGTCTGTAGCTGCTCTGCAGTATGAGTCCTGCTCTGTTTTATTTCTGTCTTCCAGCGACTAGCACAGTTCTTGTGCCGTAAATATTTGCTGAATCAATAAGTGAATGACATTGACCCAAATCTTCAAAAGTGAGAGCTATAGCTGCCCCCAAAAGTATCATTATTACTGAATTGTAATAGTTACAATTTGCTTTGTATCTTCTATGTGGCTTATATCACTTGTCTCTAATTATTACAATAACTAATCATCTCTGCCTGAAAGGAGTTACTGTGTCCTTTTTCAGAGGGGAAAATTGAGGCTTATGAAAGTGAAGTGACTTGCCCAAGAGCAAAATAGGTAGTAAGTGACAGAGGCGGGATTCAAACCTAGGGATGTTGGGCTGTAACACCCGTCCCATTTCTCCTTCTTTTTGGTTCTTCTGCATCTGCCTGAGCCAAAACAGCTCCTCTCTTTGCATCCTGTCAACAGGCATTTTCGCTGAGAAAGGCCTACCGTGTGGCAGAGGGTGATTCCAGCTGGCGTGACCCTCACCTGGCTCCATCACCCAGCCGCCCTCATAGTTTCTTCTCCAGACCAACCCAAACATGGTTGGGGAGCTCAGCGGGGAGGGCCCAGCATTCCCCAGTCTGGACAAGTATCTAATCAGCAGGCCTCCTTAGCATATCAATCCAAGACCACTCCAGAGATGGATGCCTGGGCCCAGTTTCTATTTTTAACTGGTGTGAAGGGGAGGAAAAACACAAGCATTAAAAATCAAAGTGCCAGTGAAGAACTGAGAATACAGGGCAACCCAGGGCAAACCAGTGATCTGTGTCCTTATGTCTTTCTGTTTCTTTCTCTTCTCCTTGATTCAAGTAATCCCTTACTCCAAAGTTTCAAGATCCTCCACAAAGAAGCTGATGTCATTTATACCAGTGCTTCTCACACTTCAGCATACATATGACTCAACTGAGCATCTTGCTAAAATGCAGATTCTGATTCAATAGTTCCGGGGTGGGGCCTGGGACTGCTTTTCTAATTCACTCCTGGTTATGACCATACTGTGCATCCCGGCGATATGTTCAGTCGGTTGAAGTTGCTGTTATCTTCTTGACAAGAACATTTCTCTTTCAGTCTTGTCTTTGTCTGGAATAAACGCTTTTGCGTTATTAAGATGAATGTTCATCTCTCCACCAGCAGGTGGACAAGCAACCCTTGGCATTTGTTCCTTCATTACCTTTGGCAGCAGGGGAGTCTTTCCTGGCCTAAAGGCAGGAGTCTGAGTTTGAGAAAAACCCTGGAATCATGGAGGAGAGCCCCCTGATGTCCCAGCTGGGGTAAACCTGCCCTCTCCTCCAACAAGACTGGGCAGGCTCTCACAGCAGCTGTTTCCAGCCTCTTTCCCTGACCAGCCCCTGAGCCATGCGTAAATTGGGGACCAAGGTGGCCTTGGTTAATCTCAGCTTTCTGCACAGCCCCAGCTCTCCGAGTTGTCATGCAGGTTGGTGGGGACTAAGCCAGGAGGGTGCCCTGTCCCAGGCACCCCTTTTCTGGCCACCCAAATGTGCTGCTGTGGTGCCCTTTGGGCCCATGAGGACTGCCAGGGCTCTGCTCCCCCAGCTTTCCGTCCGGGAAGATGAGAAGCTGCCGTCACTCCCCTGCTGCCCTGGCCCAGCTGTCAGGACCCCTCAGCAGAGGGCGGGGTGCCAAGCCTTCCCCCTTGCGTGTGGCTTGTTGTCTCTTAGGCTGGCGGGGCTGTGGCGAAGCCAGCCACAGCACACCCAGGGGGCACCTCCACCCAAGAAGGGGGAGGGGGCCGGCTGGCGTCACCCGGTCTTCCCCTGCCCCCTACCCTTCACCGCCTGCCCCTCCCTAGCTCCCTATTTGGCCATCCCCCTGGTTGCCCCCTCCCCTTCCTTACATGGTCTGGGGGGCCCCCGGGCTGATCCTCTCCCCTGCCCTTGGCTCCATGAATGGCCTCGGCGCTCCTCAGTGGTGCGAAGGCGACCAAATAAGGCAAGGTGGCCGACCGGGCCCCCCACCCCTGCCCCCGGCGGCTCCAACTGACCCCGTCCATCAGCGCGCTATAAAGCCGCGCGCCCCGCGCGGGGCACCAGCGCCTGCCACACCGCCCGAGCAGCCGAGCCGAGCCCGCCCCGCGGACGGTGAGTCAGCGCCGCCCGCCCCGCGCCTGGAGCCGGTGCCCCGCGCCCCCACCGCTCCATCACTTTTTTTCTCCTTAAGACCAAACTTTTCATTTGGTTCGAACTTCTTTTGTCCTGGGTCTCGGTCTTCACTGGAGAGGGGCGCGTGGAGGGGTAGCCTTGGGCCCCAGTGGGGCTTTTGGGGTCCCCGCTGCCGTGTGCTTTTCCCTCTAGCTGGGGCTCGAGCATGGATCGGGGTGTGGATGGGCCCGAAGTGGCTTCCCGGTTCGTGAGAAGGCGAAAATGTAAAGGGCCGGGGAGGACCTGCTAAGGGGTGACCGTCCCTCTTGCACTGGGGCAGGGGAGGAGCCTCCTGGCCTGGGAGCCTGGGCGGTTCCTCTCCCCTGCAATGCAGCTTCTTCCCACCCTCCTTTGTCTGCCCCGAGGGGAAGGGAGACGACAGCGTCCCCCGCCCCCCTCCCCTGCCCGGGGACCCCCATCTGCCCTGTCCCTTCCTCCGGGGACGCGGACGAGGCCAGCTCCGCAGGCACTGAACGTAGGCCGCCTTGCTCTCGTCCATCCGTAGACCCCACTGAAGCTTCGCCAAGATGTGCGACGACGAGGAGACCACCGCCCTGGTGTGCGACAACGGCTCCGGGCTGGTGAAGGCCGGCTTCGCGGGCGACGACGCGCCCCGCGCGGTCTTCCCTTCCATCGTGGGCCGCCCGCGCCACCAGGTAAACTTCCCGCCCCGCACAGCCTGCCCTCACCTGGAGCCGTCTCCAGCCCCGCTCCACACCCCTTCCCGCCACCTCTTCAGCCCAGCAATCCAGGAAATGTCTCACCTGCCCCTCCTGTTCCATGAACTCATTAGGTCAGATAGGAAACGCTGGATTCGCTTCCAACCTCAGCCCAGGCAAGCAATACTCACACCCTCCAGCAAACCAGGAAACGTGCAGCACCGCCCCCCCTCCCTCAGTCCACTTCAGGGACACAGCTCTGCCAGGGGTCCAACTTCCTCCTGTGAAAAGGCGGCAGCTTCTCTTTTCCACTCCTGACCTGCATTTTTAGTCCTCAGTATCTTCTCTAGCTCTTATACATCTCACTTTACTCCTTGGCCTCCCTTTTCAGTCCTGTTCAAAACTCAGAATAATACAACGTATCCGAACCAACCAGGAGCCAAGCCACATTGCTCCCTCTTGTTCACAGCCAGTTTATAGGGTTCCCAAAATGTAATCCATCTGCTTCCTGGCTGTTGCATTTTTAGAAGCCAGTCATGACAGAGGCAGTAAAGTGCCGTGGTGACAGTGACATACCACCTTGTTTATTAAAAGAAATGCCACGCTCTCTGGCTTTGCCTCGGTGCCTGGCCAGACACGCTGCCAGGGGGGAGAGTGGTATTCCTCAGTGTTGGCGGACCATGCGTACTCCAGGACAGCTCTAGGAGGGCTGGATTTCCCAGACAGGATGGTAATAGCATATCAGTCCATCTTTTTATGTTTACTTGATGAATGTCAAACTCTTTCCTTGGGAGAAATACAGTGTGTCATTAATTCAGTCATTCCACAGTGTAGTCATTTATATTCCAGTTGACATAGGTGATGAGCTTAATAATTTAATGAAGGCATTATGGTATTTTAAAAATGAGGCGAGGCTCTGCTTCTTCCGTGAAATAGCTTCATTTCTTCCCATCCCTAGTTATATTCTAAACAATAGAATTATACCTCTTGGGGGTGGAGTGGGGAGAAGGTACAAGATTAACTTTAAATGATATTTCTGAATTGGGGTAAATTCCTATTGTTTCTTATTTCTCGTATTCATAAGATGTCACTTGACTTGGACAGTTACGTAGAAATGAATAAGGCATTGATTGTATTCCTGACACGGTGGAAGCTTGATTTTCTCATTACTTTCTTCTTGTAGGGAGTCATGGTGGGTATGGGTCAGAAGGATTCCTACGTAGGTGATGAGGCCCAGAGCAAGCGAGGTATCCTGACTCTCAAGTACCCCATTGAGCACGGCATCATCACCAACTGGGATGACATGGAGAAGATCTGGCACCACACCTTCTACAATGAGCTCCGCGTGGCCCCTGAGGAGCACCCCACTCTGCTCACTGAGGCCCCACTGAACCCCAAGGCCAACCGTGAGAAGATGACCCAGATCATGTTTGAGACCTTCAATGTCCCCGCCATGTATGTGGCCATCCAGGCGGTGCTGTCCCTGTATGCTTCTGGCCGTACCACAGGTGTGTTGGGATTGTGAGATAGTCCCTGATTAATTACATTCCCAAGTCTTCGACCTTGCTGGGAATCGGTCTCCCCAGTGAGAAAGGAATGATCCCTTTCCTCACGCTCCCTGGGAAGGTGTCTCTGCTAAGGGAGAGGGGTAACAATAATATCCTGAGGTTGGTCTCAGAGCACACTTATTTCTAAGAACTGAAAGAATACGGAGTTAGATCCTCCCCTTGCCTAAAGTATGTGATGTCACACATTGAGCCTTTGCACAAACTATCAGCCTGGAATGCAGCAGTCATTGGTGTGTGTTCACACCATCACAGCCCCTGGGCACACATCCCTACAGGGTCTGAGTCAAAAAAGAGAAGAACACGTGTAAGTTAGAAGAGAGGAAAGAAAAACACGCCTGGTTGCTTGCATAAGGTGCTAATAGCTGGTAAGAGGGATGGTCATTTGAAAGTGTCCTGGGGAAATTTTTCTACTACAATATTTAAGAGGATAAACTGTTGCTGGCTTCAGATTTGGCATCCATTATGCTCATTTTTATTCTTCGTGTGTAAGGGATCTAATTTTATCTGGATCCTTGCCCAGCGCTAGTATCTCTTAGCCAGGATTGGAAGCAGGCTTTGACATGGTTAAAGCAGTGGTGTCCTCAGAGATTTACCTTGTTCTTGTGGATTTTCTCTGACAGGCATTGTTCTGGACTCTGGGGATGGCGTAACCCACAACGTCCCCATCTATGAGGGCTATGCTTTGCCCCATGCCATCATGCGTCTGGATCTAGCTGGTCGGGATCTCACTGACTACCTCATGAAGATCCTCACTGAGCGTGGCTACTCCTTTGTCACCACCGGTGAGTGTGTGTGTATCTGCCGTAGTATGTGTCTTGTTTTTTACCCTCCCCCAGCGAACCCCCCTACCTCCTCAAGGTTGATTTCATCTTTCAGAGCTTAACTGTGACACGCTTTATTTCTGCAGCTGAACGTGAAATTGTTCGCGATATTAAAGAGAAGTTGTGCTATGTCGCTCTGGATTTTGAGAATGAGATGGCTACGGCTGCTTCTTCCTCCTCCCTGGAGAAGAGCTATGAACTGCCTGATGGCCAAGTCATCACTATTGGCAATGAACGCTTCCGCTGCCCTGAGACGCTCTTCCAGCCCTCCTTCATTGGTGAGTTGTAGGGTCTGGTGCAGAAACACCGCTTGGTGGCTCCCAGGGTGAAAGCTATTATAATCAACAATGATTAAGGGGCCCTTGTGTTAAAAGAAGTCATAGCTTGGAGTCCCACACAGCTCAGCCTCAGGTCCTGATGGCTTACAGGGATGGCCATCACTGCTCCGTAGCAATGATATGATAAAGGATGACACACTGGCTTCATCTCAAAATGAGGAATGAGACAGAGTAGTAACTGAATAATCCATACCTATCTGCAAGGAAGAGATGATGACTCAAGAGTGCTGCCTTATTCTGATATGTTCCATCACCAACTAGCTAGACGTTGCTTTCATCACTCATTATTAAGTGTAACAACAATCCAACTCACAGTAATAACTGGACCTTTGTATGTCACCAGACATATTTCCTAAGGAGTGATTTCCAAGAGGAAGCTTGTCAGGATCTTATTTTAGTCCATAAATAAGAATTGCATTAATTTACCGTAAATGTGTGTCTCCTCCTTTTCTAATCCATCTCCGTACTCTGATGGGTACAGCAAGTGTTCCCTCCAAACAGGTGCTAAACACAGTTGTTTGTTTCTTGGCAGTCCGTTGTGGATTTACTGTCTGCACTTTTAAGACACCTGTTCCACAAAACCCTGCAATGTGTCCTATAGAGGAACATATGTTTCAGAGACAAATGGTGACAGTTTACCAGCATAGAGGGGTACTATTCTCTTCCCTCTACCCTGGCCCCCTGGCCTGAGGGCACTGTGATTTTTCTTTTTTACACTTGTTCCTAGGTATGGAATCTGCTGGCATCCATGAAACAACTTACAACAGCATCATGAAATGTGACATTGATATTCGCAAGGATCTGTATGCCAACAATGTCTTATCTGGAGGTACCACCATGTACCCTGGTATTGCTGATCGCATGCAAAAGGAAATCACTGCCCTGGCTCCCAGCACCATGAAGATCAAGGTGAGTGGGGGAAGCAAAACAGGTCTCTCCGTATTCCAAGCAGAATTCCTAACTCCTTTCCCCTCACCGCCTAGCTTCCCGTTTCCCATAAACTTTTAGCTTTTCTAACACTTTCTCTGATTTTTCTAGCACTTTTCCCAAGATAGGAGACTTGGAAACACTTTCAAGCAGTGGATAAAAATAAATCTTTGAAGGAAAAAAAATATCTAAATCTTTGAACACATTTTAAAAGACCCCCCCACTTTCGGGCTAGCCTCCACCATGCATGTAGCTTATTGCCACATCATATTCTGTTTCAGAGAAGTGGGGAAGTTCTATTTTATAGTGACTTTGATAGTGGAAATGATGAAATAGAGGAAATGCATTAAATTTGACTCAGCCATATTCATTTGTGGGAATGAAGTATCACATTACAGTGAATTGATCACCAATATACTTTCTGTGAATCTCCCCAACATGCGCTCTGTTGCTTGGAACTTCAGAGTTCACTGGTGGTTTTTGTTTTCATTCTGCAGATTATTGCTCCCCCTGAGCGTAAGTACTCTGTCTGGATTGGGGGCTCCATCCTGGCCTCCCTGTCCACCTTCCAGCAGATGTGGATTAGCAAGCAAGAGTATGATGAGGCAGGACCATCCATTGTCCACCGCAAATGCTTCTAAGGTGCCTTCTCTCTTAGTCTACCTTATGTTCAGGATGACGGTATGATGCTTCTTGGAGTCTTCTGAACCACCCTCCCTCATCTCTCATCAATCATTGTACAGTTTGTTTACACACGTGCAATTTATTTGTGCTTCTAATATTTATTGCTTTATAAATAAACCAGACCAGGACTTGCAACCTACAAAAGCAAACCTCTCTCATTTCTTTTTGGGGTTTGGGGTTTGGGGTAGGAGTAGGATGGGGCCAGTGTTTGTGTACTCAGTCTGTGAACTCGTATATTGGCGGCCTTGACACCGGGAGCATTGTAATATCACAGCACCACAAAGTTCATCAGATGAATTAGCGTGACTTTTAGCTGAGAGTTACAATATTAAATTTTGATTTTACCCTTTGGGACAGGATCATGAGGATATTTCATATCTGAAAAGCAAATTAGGTTTAGCTCCACATAAGCAAGAAACAGAATTGGAGAACACAATTCTCTAAGATTCGTTTCTATGAGGACACTGAAAATTGTTGTCTTAGCACATGTTCCAGTTGTTTTTGTGACTTTGCAGAAACCACGTAGATATTGGTAATGAGAAAGTCAAAGATTATTTTAAACAGATTAGTTTAAATTCTCATTCTCTTCAGTTATCTTCCTGAGGGCCATGCATGTTAACAGTGAAACACAGAGGCCAGCTGACAGATAAGCCCGGCCATGTCCCATTCCAAATATTCCCTAAATAAATCAAGACCACTGGGCATGTTCAAAACAAATGTGAGGAAACAGGCACCAGATACCTTTGCCTAATCAGTGACTAACTTCTGGGACAGACGTCTTCAGTCTCTTCAGTTCTTTGAAATCCTGGGATCGTGGGTCGAATGGAGTGAAGTCTATAAAATCCTGAGGAGTTAAGGGGAGCAGAAAGCCATGATATTCCCTTTACTCCGTGCTGGGCTGTTTGCAAAGCATGCTGGGGATAGTGATGCATCCAAAAGCATCTACTGTGCTCTGTCTTTGAGGGGTTCACATACACACTACCCATAAACCCCCAGTGTATGTGGTCTGGGAGGCTACAGGGAGATGGACATATGAGACTGGGTCTTGATGAACGTTTAAGAATTGGAGAGGTAAGAAGAGCAGGGAGGAAATCTCAGCAGAAGGCAACGGGGCAGAAGCCATCATACAAAGCACAGGGCAGGCTGGTGGGAGCTGATGAATTTTAGGAAGTCAGTTTGGAAAGGGAGATTTCAACCTGATTGCAGAAGCTTTCAAATTTTTCACTTTCAAATTAATTGTCCATGAACCATTTGACCATTTGAATGGACCTAATTAAACTTTTATCTGTTGATGAGGGAATCAAGACACAGAGAGATTAAGCAATGGGTGCAATGTTATACAGCTAATTTGTGGAATACCTAAGGCAGTCAGGAACCCAGATTTTTTGACAACTAATCTAATGGTGCTTCTAAAACAATCTTTCCTAACTTAGTCATAGTTATCAAGAGTAACCACATTCTATCACACACCGTTTTGAGAGTCTGGGTTCAAAACCTGGAGTACTTTAAGCTCATCAGACAGCTTTAATAAGTTGCCAATGTCATTATCATTCAAGGTAGTAATTGTGTCCTGTGTTCGTTCATTCATAAAACATCTCTTGATCCCTGATTCTGGGCCAGGCACAGTAGTAGGTGTCCGGGACACAAACATGGAGCAGAGCATATTTTCTGTGCTTACAGAGTTTAGAGTTCCATATTTAGCACAGCTGAATGGAGGTCTTTCTCTGAATTAAGGGTTAAAAAATAAATTTAGTGACATTTATGTTTATTTATGTACATTTATGTACATTATGTACATTTATGCAACTATTTCTTGTAGCACAGATAGATTGATTTAAAAGCTAGGTAGGGCTTCCCTGGTGGCACAGTGGTTGGGAGTCCACCTGCCGGTGCAGGGGACGTGGGTTTGTGCCCCGGTCCGGGAGGATCCCACGTGCCGCGGAGCGGCTGGGCCCGTGAGCCATGGCCGCTGGGCCTGCGCGTCCGGAGCCTGTGCTCCGCAACGGGAGAGGCCACAACAGTGAGAGGCCCGCGTACTGCAAAAAATTAAATAAATAAATAAAATAAAAGCTAGGTATCAGGACTTCCCTGGTGGTGCAGTGGTTAAGAATCCACCTGCCAATACAGGGGACACAGGTTCGAGCCCTGGTCCGGGAAGATCCCACATGATGCGGAGCAACTAAGCCCGTGCACCACAGCTACTGAGCCAGCACTCTACAGCCCATGAGCCACAACTACTGAGCCTGCGTGCCACAACTACTGAAGCCTGCACTCCTAGAGCCCATGCTCTGCAACAAGAGAAGCCACCACAACGAGAAGCCCGCGCACTACAACGAAGAGTAGCCCCAGCTCACTGCAACTAGAGCAAGCCCACGTGCACCAATGAAGACCCAACGCAGCCAAAAAATATATATAAATAAATTAATTTAAAAAATAGTAAGAATAATTTTAAAAAGCTAAGTATCAGCCAGAGACAGATTTGGAGCATATGTGGGGAAATATGATTTAGCCAGTCTCTGTGTCTCTTTTTTCCTCACTTCTCAAATTGAGTATGTTAAGTATTATGAATTTTATCCTCTAAGTACATTATTAATGCTAGAGGTTTAGAGAGCTGGCTGGGCTGTCGTTCTTTCTGTGTGTCAATTTAAATGGAATGGGTATTGCTGTCTCTACTTAAAAGGAGAAGCTTTCGGAATCAGCTTCTGATATTTGTATCAGAAGTGGTAAGCACACAGGTTCTCATTGAATTCTGAGGTTTTCTCATCTCTGCTTGATGACAGGGTGTAAGATATTAGAACAACTGACTCGTAATAATTGTGCTTAAGAAAGGCATTAAGGCAATAGGGTTTTCTTAAGGCCACCTTCACGTTGTATAAAGTAATTGAGATGTCTACAGTCAATAGATCTTTAGTTAAGATGCAATGTAACGAACCTATATAGATCATGATATTTTTCTCAATTTATAATGAAAAGAGTACTTTTATTAATTTCTAACACCCCCAAACACTATTTCTTTATTTTCCTTAACAATGCTCACTTCTTAGCAATGGTTATCATGTAGATGTGTTTAAATAATTAAGAGAGTAGAGTTAGAGAGAAAAGGAAAATAACTGAAGAAAATGGACTATTTAGAGGGGTAGGATTGGTTTACTATACCCAGAGCCTAAAACAATGTCACTGGGCTTTCTCTCCATTTCTTCTACGAAATCTGTTATGGACTGAATTAGGTCCTCCCAAAATTCGTAAGTTGAAACCCTAACCCCCTAATGTGACTGTATTTGGAGATAGGGCCTTTAAGGAGTCATTAAGGTTAAATGAGGTCATAAAGGTGGGGCCCTAATCCAACAGGACAGGTGTTCTTAGAAGAAGAAGAGATACCTGGACTGTGTCCATACAGAGGAAAGGGCAGGTGAGGACACAGCAAGAAGGTGACTGTCTGCAAGCCAGGTAGAGAGGCCTCACCAGAACCAACCCTGCTAGCACCTTGATCTTGGATTTCTAGCCTCCAGAACAGTGAGGAAACACATTCCTATTATTTAAGCCACCCAGTCTGTGCTATTAAGTTACGGCAGCCCGAGCAGACTAATACAAGATTTTTCCATGTATTGGATATGATGGTCCAAGATTCATGGTCTTAATTTATCAGCCTCTGGAACAAAAGTGTATCTTTCCATATAGTTCTGACAAAAATTCCAGGGAGCCTCAGTCTGGCCAGGCTTGAGGACTGAGTCATACCATTCCCACCATAGAAACCGATCAATATTATTGAGCGGGGGACGGGTAATTCTCCAAAGGAAGGGAACAAAACAGCATAAACACTATTCCCAATGATCTAAGGTAGGAGAAAAATCACAGCAGTTTGTAGTGGAGGGACCGATTGTTGGAGAGCTCGAACTTCCAGTTCAGGAATTTTATTTGATTAAACAGGCCTTGAGAAAGACTTGAGAAGAGCAATGACTTCACCCAAACAAACCTGGGGGCGAGACTAAGAAGCTTTGGATGGTGACATGTGTGACCAATCAGACGCTCTCCAGACTCCACTGTGGCCCTGGGATCCAGAAACCCAACAATCTCTATATGACCAGATTAGCCAGGTGTTGAAAAGGAAATAAGAAGTCAGATTCACTTTATTAATTAAATGATACAAATACTATAAATATTTCCTAGGAACTAATAGGTAGTGAAGAAATTGCGAGTCTTTTAGGCCTAAAATAGCAAAAGTTATAGCAAAAGTCTATATTCAACCTGAGGTCTTCCAGGCTCATAATAAAAGGAATCTCTCCTTCAGGCAGAACTTGGCTGTTGCTATGGCAACCAAGCTCACACTAGGAAGATAGGGGGAAAAACTCCTGGGGAGAATGCAAAAGTATACCTCTGGTATACTCATGCTAGAAGATGTTCCTTGCAGTTCACTCATCAGCTCTGCACGCAATAGATGTAAGCAAGATTGACTAGGAGGATAAAGAACTTCCATGTAAGCGTAGCTGAGTCCTGGTGATTCTGGGCCCTCTCTCCTGCCCGGGAAAGCCAGCCGAGTCAGGTGAGATGTAAGCAGGGGTGGTCTGCATGTCCCTCAGCAGCTTTGCTGATTGTTCTGCATTGTTTTCCTGCAGCTTCCATGGGCATCAGCGTTGGGGAGGGGAGGCAGAGAGAAACCAGACCCACGTGAAGATTGCAATAAAGCTGAACTAAAATGTGGCATTAATAGTAGATGAGAAGTGGACTCTGGAGTCAAGGGTAACAAGAAATTCAGTCAACAGGTTTAGTGTTGAACACAGAAATTTGATTTGAAGAACTCTGGAAATACTACTGGATGGTGACATCCTATAGGGTAGGATATGATGCAGCAGCCCACGTGTGGGAAATTTAAAAGCACATCTGCCTTAGGCCAAATATTGAAATTTTCCCAAGACATCTTTAACTCTAGGATCTACCCTTTGGACTTCTTCTCCAGTGCCTTCCGCCCAATGGTGGCTACCTGCGACAGTCTTCTTACTCCTCATATCTTTTTTTTTTTTTTACTTGCCTGTCATTTACGTGCATTCCTCAAGAGCAGACTATGCTAATTAAGATATTAGTAACCTAATCTATGTTCCTGGGGAAAAGTTAGAACTTATGTTCCCACTAGAGAGCATACTCATAATTTAACAATAATTTTCCTGTATATATATAGCTTTTTATACTAACCTGAAGGACTGATGTTGCATGGGCTTTCAGTCAAAAAGATCCTAGAGTGCAAATCCTAGTTCTGCCATTGACTAGTTGAGTGGACCTTAAGTAAATTAATTACTTAGCCTCTCTGAACCTCAGAACAGAGGGGCTAACTAAAATCGTGGTCCGAGAGTTGTGAGAATGTGATGATATCGTGCATTTAAGACACTAAGCACAGGGCACAGCACAAGGGCATTTGTGCTCCAGGTCAACAACAAGAAAGTTCACTTTCCTTCCCTCCCCCTTTCGTCCTTTCTAGCATGGACTTTGGAGGCTGGGTTGGGTGGGTAGAGGGGGAGGTGAGCTGTAAATATCTCTTCACAGTGCAGTGGTGTTTCTATAGATCCTGAGTTTTTCTGGAGCCAAAGAATCAGAATGGGAAAAATGAAGGGCTAGAAAGCACAGGAGGGAGAAAACAGTTAAAGCAGATTCGTATAAGGAAATGAAGGAAGGCAAAGAGGAAACCAAGTCTCTTCCCTGGAGACTTGGAAGACAAATTAAAGAGAGATGTGGCCTGGGCAGGAGGAGCAGAGGCTGTGTGTGTGTGTGTGTGTGTGTGTGTGTGTGTGTGTGTGTGTGTACATGCAGGTGTGTGTGCTCCCACACAGAACACAGTTCTGAAAGCAATGAACAGAGAGCCAGGCTGTTGGCTGTGTGAAGAGGATTTCCTTTCTGTTCTTCTGTGCTCTTCAACTCCCAGCACCCTCGTCACCCCTTCTTCTCGTCCCCGTTCAAGAGCCTGGTTTTCCACTCTTTACTCTGCATCTGTAGAATCAGCATAGATAGACAAACAGATGCACAACTGTTTCACGAAAGTTGACCTGAGAGAATTTGGTCCCACAAGCCCCGTCTTCCAGGTAACCCCTTTTGTGCCAGCTAGACCCATGCAGGAGTGAGCACTTAGGGAGGAACTTTGTCCGCATCGCACCCCCACTCAGCTTCCTGGCTCCACACCCTGTTTCAGCCTCACCAAGTTTCTCTTGTCTTCTTTTGGGCCTTGGGTTCTACGTTCTTTGGCCCCAGCTTCTGGTCAGGAACAGAAGCTCCCTTAAACCAGCTCAGGTTAGGAAGGGAGTTTATTAAAAACATAGAGAGGAGGGCTTCCCTGGTGGCTCAGTGGTTGAGAGTCCGCCTGCCGTTGCAGGGGACACGGGTTCGTGCCCCGGTCCGGGAAGATCCCACATGTTGCGGAGTGGCTGGGCCCGTGAGCCATGGCCGCTGAGCCTGCGTGTCTGGAGCCTGTGCTCCGCAACGGGAGAGGCCACAACAGTGAGAGGCCCGCGTACCGCAAAAAAAAAAAAAAAAAAAAAAAAAAAAAATATATATATATATATATATATAGAGAGAGAGAGAGAGAGAGAGAGAGAGAGAGAGAGAGAGAGGAGCTCCTAGAACCTGAGGACATAAAATAGGGCAGGACATCATAGGGAATGGGAACTTAGAACTAGAAAGTCATCAGGAGCTGAGGGCATTCTCTATCCCTTCAGTGGCCTTTCTCCATGAACCTGGCCTAAGTTTCACACAGCTCCTCCCAAAGGAAGGACCCTCAACAGACAGGTGTGTTTCATGCATGACTCTCAAGACTAATGGGATGAGGAGGATAGATCTGACTTGAGGACTTGGACATTTAAGGGCCAGCAACCAATCAGACATTTTTTTCCCTCTCTAGTTTGAAGAGGCACAGACAGGGCTGTTAGTTGTTTGTGGTTTTCAGAACTGACACAGAGCAGGTGGTGGCCAAGATGGGCTGAGAAAACTAAAACCTGCAGAGAGGAGTGAGAAAACGGAGTGGTTACTGCTCAGGAAACAAACACGACTGCTTAAACACACCTGTTGTGTTTAGGGATCGTGGGTAGGGATGTGTGTACGCGTAAGGCAGTTTCTTTATTGTGGTGGAGTTTGGGTGGAATAACACCCCACAGAGGAAGGAATAAAAGAGTTCAGTGAAAGGAGATTCTGGTGGAGAGGAGAATTCTGCTTAGATCAGGCTGTCAGGAAAAACCTCTTTGAAAAGGTAACATTAAATCCTGACGAGTGGAAAAAGCAGGCAGTGAAAATAGCACCTGCAAAGACCCAGATGTAGGAGAGTCTATCATGTTCAAAGACGTGAGAGGACCCAAGTGGATGGACAGTGATGGGGGGCTGAGGGGGAGTAGAGTACGTGATTCTGGAGAGGTGGTCAGAACAGCCATTATACAGGGCCTTTAGACAGTGATGAAAGTTTAGATTCTAAGTATAACAGAGTGATGCTAAAGGGTTTAAAGCATGGAAATATAAAACATATATTTAAAAAACTCATTCTAGGTACAATGTGGAAACTGGATTGGAGAAGCAAGAGTGGAGGCAAGTACATCCCCGGGAGGCTCTTCCACTGATGTAGGTGGGAGACCCTGGGGCTCGGACCTGGGGGAAGCTGTGAAGATGGAGTGCAGTGTGGACATGGTCCAGATGGGCCTCATAAGCAGCAAAGACAGGCTGTGCTGGTGGTCTGGAGAGGGCCAGGCAAGAAGAGGGCAGGACCACGGAGGCTGCCCAGGCTGCTGGCTTGAATGGACCATGTGTTTTCAAGGAAATGAAAATGTCAAGGTAATCCAAATGCAGCTTCAGTCCAGCATTGGAGAGGAAGGTTTTGCTCTCTCAAACCTCAAAAATGGGGTTTGCTCTGGGTCTTGGAAAGTGTTTTCTGGGAGAAAGAGAGGAAGACTGAATGAGCAGAAGTGGTTTGGGGGACAGGGAGGCGGTGGGCAGAGCTGACTAGAGCAGGGAGTGTGTGTTGGGATACAGCAGTCAGGAGGATTGGGACCCTGTAGGGTGAGGGCCAGAGCATGGGTTTAGGAGACACAGGTGGGCTGTGTTCTTGCCTATAAAACACAAATGATGATAGAACTGCCCTTTGAAGTTGCTGTGAGGATTAAATGGGATAAAGTTGATACTAGGCTCAGGCCTTGACACATAGTGGAACATTAATTAATGCTCAATAATCGTTATTAATATTATACTTATATATATTTATATATAGCATATATAATTTATATTATACATTAAACACACGTGTGTGTGTATATTGTGGAAGAATCGAAAGACGAATGTAGGAATTCGGATGATATGAAAGAGTGTGCGTTTAGTGATGACATTTCCTGAGAAGTGGTTCATTCAATGATATTTGAAGAAGGTGAATTCTGGCATCTGGGTCCAGAATGGTTTAGTGAGCAGAGATCCTTACTGAACGACCCACTAGTGCAAGAGCAACTAGAGAATGTAGGGAGCACATACTCCAAAGGCTGAGACTGTGGAGCTAGATTCTCCTTCATCTGTCAAAGGAGTTACTGACCTAGATAGCTTCAAGAAGCCAGGAAAAGTATGGCTTCATGATACAGGGTTTAAAGCGTTTGATTAATAATCACCATGGCCTTACATTACATGGACTGTTAAGAAAATCTAAATTGGTTTCCTGAATTCTCAGTGTAGGAAGCACTTTTTATACCACTTTGAGCCTCCTCTCAAGTTGAAGGAATTTATTTTAAAACTGTTTAAATCCTACAGCAAGGGGTGGCCGTATTCTCTTTTATACCCATTACCCTGGAGCGTCAATTCCATTGTGTTATAATAACTGGTTTGATTTTAATACATAAAAGGAAGCTCCATCACTGAAATATGGCATGAGGATTCCAGTTTTTAAAAAGAAAACTGTAGGTTGGTAGGGATAAGGGATTCAGCAGGAAGAATTTGATGAGTGTTTACTCCAAATATAAATCTTAATTGGGAGGACATAAAATATAAAATATGTATTCAAACTCTAAGACAATGAAGTATGATACAAGGAATCAAAAATCTACTACAGGGGGCTTCCCTGGTGGCTCAGTGGTTGGGAGTCCACCTGCCGATGTAGGGGACACGGGTTCGTGCCCCGGTCCGGGAAGATCCCACATGCTGCGGAGCGGCTAGGCCCGTGAGCCATGGCCGATGGGCATGCGCGTCCGGAGCCTGTGCTCCGCAACGGGAGAGGCCACAACAGTGAGAGGCCCATGTACCTCAAAAAAAAAAAAAAAAAAAAATCTACTACAGGGACTTCCTTGATGGTCCATAGTTAACAATCCACCTTCCAATGCAGGATTCGACGTGGATTCGATCCCTGGTCAGGGAACTAAAGTCCCACATGCCGCGGGGCAACTAAGCCTGTGCACCGCAACTACTGAGCCTGTGAGCTCTAGAGCCCACGCGCCACAACTAGAGAGAAGCCCGCATGCTGCAACGAAGTGTCCACACGCCGCAAGGAAAGATCTCACGTGCCACAAGGAAAGATCTGGCATGCCACAATGAACATCCCCGAGGGCCGCAACTTAGACCCAACACAGCGAAAGAAAGAAAGAAAGAAAGAAAGAAAGAAAGAAAGAAAGAAAGATTTTTTAAAAAATCTACTACAATGTTCACATGTTGAATTGAAGCCTCCATCAGCCTGGGTCCCCACAGGATTAGAATGAGTGGCGCCCCCTGCAGACAGAAAGCATGAGTGAGAAATAAACTGTTAAAGTAAACCACTGAGATTGTGTTTGGTACAACTGCATAACTTAGCCTGTTCTGACTGTTACCACCAGCTTTTCACTCACCTCCCCAGGATTCCACTTTGCTCTGGGGCTCTGAGGTGATTTCATGCCAGCTGAATAATACATTTCAAATAATAAATGTAAGCCAGGACTTTTGTTATTTCCGTAGGGACGTTTGTTCAGGGTGTTCAAAATGCCACCCTGTCAGAAATGGAAGTTTAGTATTGGGTAATTTTATTCCATTTTTGGAGGGGAGGGCATGGAATTTTGTTTTTCTTTGGCGTGTGAATGAAATAGAAAATCTATCTGAAGTTACTCTAGATACATCTTGTTGGTTCAACATGTGAGTAGGATGCTAAGAAGGTAAAAATGAAGGGTTTCATCCAGGTTGCTTTGTTTTAGTCTATGTTTAAAGTTTGCACCTGAACTGGCCTCATCATGGAATTATGTTACCTAACTTTTTAAAGCTTCAAGATATAATTCACATATACAATTCACTCATTTAGAGAATTCAACTGTTTTTTAGTAGATTCATAGATAAGTGCCACCATCGCACAGTCAATTTTAGAACATTTCCTCACTTTAAAAAGAGGCCTCAGTCCTAAAAAAGAAAAGGGAAAGAAAAGAAAAGATAAGAAAAAGCCTCAGACCCTTTAGCTCTTACTCCTTTGTTCCCCCCACCCCATGGAAGGAGTTGGTGGGATGATCTGGTTGCATATACTATCTCTCCAGAGAAGAGTAAAATTGGGATGTTTGTCTTAATAAAGTCCTCTATTGCAAGAAACATAAAGAGAACTATCAGGGCCTTTGCTCGTGTGATTCCTTCTGCACCAGCCTCTTACCTCCTGGCATCTGAGAACCTTAGAAGCCTTCTTGAGATACTCATCTCAGTTGGACTCCTACCTCACTTCCACTCTTGGTTTGTTTCTTTCATATCCTATATTATATTACCTTTTGTTTCAACTTAACTTGATTGATGTGTAATTTGAATACAATAAAATGTGCCCATTTAAAGCATGCAATTCAATGAGTTTTGACAAATGCATAAACCCAGTAACCATCACCCCAATCAAAATATAGCACATTCCAACATCACCCTCCAAATTCCCTCCTGCTTCTCCAGAGTTAACCCTCTCCACCTCAGCTCCAGACAACACTTTTTGTCATTATGGATTAGTTTTCTCTATCTTCAAACTTTATAATAATCATAAGTTAAATTGTTCGCTTATCTCTTTCTTTTCTGTTTCTACTAGACTTTTTTTTTTTTAAACCTTGATTTTCTAGGACAGAGAGTCTAGCACCGGGCCAGACAGTGTCAGAAGGGATAAATCCCAAATCATTCTATTATCAGCTTTAAGTTAAAAAATTGAAGCATCTAAATATTTGATTGTAAGAGTGAGGATTTTATTACGAGGGTTAATAAACAGGAGGAGGCTTTTATTCATCTTTTTTGCTTTCTTGCCTTCCCTGCCCCCACCTTTTTCATCACAACAAGGTCAAAGGTAGCCTTGAATGGGAGAGAAAGCTGTGTCAGGAGTCACGTTCCTTTGCCTTTGGGCAAAATGTGTTACCATTTTGAATGAACAGGTAGGAAGAGTCTCATTCTTTTGTTTTGTGGCTTTCAACTTTGAGCTTTCAGTTTCCTTGATGAAGACATTTTTAAGGGTATCTTGTAAATCTATGCCCTTGATAACAAGATATGAGATCAACTCAAACCATATCTCTACTTCTGAAAAATACCCGAGACTTGTGTTCTACCAACAATATCATAGCAGTTCTGTTAATTTTTGACAAGCTATTTCTCTCACTCTAATGTAATCAAACTTCACATCACATACCTGCAAACTGGCCTTTCTCATCCACGCACAGGAGAGGGAGGGGTCGTGTTCAGCATCTCTTCCTTATAGATGCAGGAGCTGAGGTACAGAGACCCTTCTACGGCTGCTTTTCCCTGCATCCTTCGTGTGCATTCATTTCCTCTTTGGCAGTGTGTGCATCCTTCAGCCCAAGTTCTAAATCTCTTTCTCTCTCACTATCTAGGACACATGAGAATTAACCTACTCATGTAGATTACAGGGCCCCAGCCCTCATTAACCTTAATATTGAAAGAAATGCAGCTTTTGCGGCAGGAGAAGCGGAAATGCCCTTCCTCTCGGCACAAATAGCGACACTGGCATGAGCTGAGTAGATGGGCTTTTTAGGAGGTCGTTCATCCAATATTAACATCTGCTTCCAGTCAGTGACAATTTCACACGGATTATATTCCTGGATTTGTGGGCCCCTTCATTCAGTATTGTAAAATTGCATCCCTGAGGTTATTTTAGAGTAGATCAAGGTACTGTCTAGTCTGTATTTTCTTCATGTCCTTTGAATTAATGACTCCATCCTGAAATTCTCATCTTCCTGCCCAGTGGGTACTCAACTACTACTTGTTGAAGGACTGAACAGCTGACATTTCTCTCTTAAACGCTGTGGTCAACGAACACTTGACCT